>NC_056734.1:495693316-495703316 GCF_019279795.1 Protopterus annectens
CAGGAAGAATAGAAAATATGACAAATGGAACAGAACAAAATAAAGTAGATGCGGTGGTCAGGAGGAAAATTATAAATTTCAATACTGTAGATACCACTGAAATGACCCCTTTCCCCATAGGAGAGAAATGGAAGGGAGGGGGCAGGGACAGGTCAATGAGCCGGGGAAGACAAAAGAGAAGATATACAGACATAGATACATAACATGTGTGCGTGTGTATATATACATGTGTGTGTGCGTGTGTGTGTGTGTGTATATATATATATATATATATATATATATATATATATATATATATATATATATATATATATATATATATATAAATATATATAAATATATATATATGTGTGTGTGTGTGTGTGTGTGTAGAGTGTATATATATATATATATATATATATATATATATATATATATATATATATACACATATACACATATATATATATATATATATATATATATATACACACACACACACACACACACACATATATATATATATATATATACACACACACACACATCTACATTATATATATATATATATATATATATATATATATATATATATATACACACACACACACACATATATATATATATATATATATATATATATATACATATATATATATATATATATATATATATATATATATATATAAAGAGAGAGAGAGATGTATACAGATACACACATATGTACATAATACATATGACTATCATTAATTTGCTTGACAATGTAAATCAGCAATAAAAACTAAGAGACATCACAAAAGAGTGACTGCACATTTGTGAGAATCACATTTAGTTTAATTCAAGTTTTATGTACCACTGGCTTGTCGATGTGTTTGACAAACAGCAGTGCTTGTGAAACTGTGTAAAACTGTGGTAACATGGGTAGTGTGCATATGCAAGTATTTGCAAGTTAGGGTTAGGTCAAGGAGAAATTTAGTATTGTGCCTCTTAGGTGTCGTACATGTTTTTTATCCTTTTGTCTTGATTAGTGATATTGTCAGGGAGAGAGACTTTACTAATGTACTGTGCAGGGGTGGACGTGCCCATCCTGGGGGGTGGGGGGGTGGAGGGGGTAAGTGCTGACTAGTGACACTCTAAGTGGAATCATGGTCCAAAGAGGGGAGTTTCCCTTGAAGGCAACCAGTGAAAGTAGGCGGACAAGAAATTATAAATGTACTGCCATCTGCCCCCATGGCACATATAGGCAGTCTATCAATAAGAAACATTTCTCCTAACCCCCCCCCCCCCCACAAATCTTAAGTTACCTCCCTACTAATATGCTCCACCCACATAAACACTCATGATACTTGGGGACCCAAATTGTTTAGGGTGAGCGGCTAGGGTTCTAAGGGCCCTAGCGGTTATTAGCCTTGTAACAACTTATGAAGGGTAAAAGTGAGTAGGGTATACAAATAAAGCCTGGTCAGTTATGACCATCCCTTCATTCTTTCTAGTATGTACCTGAATATGCCCTAGTTTCTTTAACTGATCCCTTCTACTAACTCCTTTCAACTGCCACCTTTTACAGTCATTATCTTTGTTGCCATTTCCTGTTAAAGCAACTCCTGAAAGACCAGACTCAGACTGCCCACTGAGAATTACCCTCTTCTTTTTAACCTAATCCTTTATACACTCCATTACTCAGCTATTGTCTTCCCTTTTTCTGTCTGAGGAATAATGCACTGTATTAGTTCACCAATTGTTTCCCCCTTCCTCTATCTCAACTGCCAGAGCACCTGACCTAATGTCTGACCCTGAAAACATTCTTGTCCCATGGACTGATGTTCTTCCAACCCTCTGGTTTCACATCTGATGCCATCCTTTATATACACTGTTACTCCATCTCTATTTACCTCTACTCTGAATTTCTGAAAAACCCATATCCAGGCATGCCCAGATCATACTATCGTTTACCATTCACCCATGTTTATACCTTAACAGCAGTTCCCACCCTCCTGTGTCACTGTTTGTAGCTTCCCCATCTTTCTTTCTAGACTTCTTGCAATGCAGGGTAATACCATCTTACTATGATCAAAGGCACCTTTGTTTTCTCCCAGCAAGCTGAAACAACGCTGCTATAGTACAACAAAGTTCACTGTTAACCCTCTCCACGGGGCACCACATGCCTAGTGCTCAGAAACCTTGGTTGAATTGTACTACCACAACACCAAATCATTCCAAGATGAAGTAGGCATATAGCATCCCTTGTTCTCCCCACATCACACACAAAACTTGCAGTTCACAGGAAGATGTCTAATGTACTAATCTTCATTGGGACTAATGTTATGCATTGTATGTGGCCAAGATTTATAACAATCTCTCCCAATGATCCTATTAATCCCCAATCTCAATACAGTTAAGACCACCTTAAATAAAACTCAACTTACTATACAAATGAAAATGTGATTGCTCTCTAGGGACAACAAAACAGCTTCTTGTGTACCACAATGGTAGTTTTCCTATAATATAGATCTGTCTGATACACTTTCCATTTGAGTTCTGATGTATTTTTTCCTTCTTTTTTTCTGTTCTCTTATAAACCACGTATTTCTCTTCTACATAGCTATTTCTTCTCCCCTTTCCCTTGTCCCATACCTTTTAGTTTGGGTTACACTGTCAATAAGTGCATGTCACTTTTCAAACATGCACAGTATGCAATTTGTGTATATACTACCACAACTATGTACAAATTACTTTAATATCCTAAATTAATCACAGTCAGAATTCCACCCTACCTTAACACAGTAGCAGTTGATAATGCAAGCCTAAAATTATTCAGTGTCACATTATTATAATCTAAAATTCTTATTCCTTCATAAAAATCCATTTCCACTACTATGAGCCAAGTAAAAAGTAGCAGTCGATAGCAAAACCTTACAAAGTACTCACATCATGCATGTAAAAGTTATGTACTTAACACAGAGATAGCTCTTTGTAATCCTTGTCCGTCTACTTCAAATAAAATGTCACCCAAAGGAGACAACAATAAAGCATAGTCAGGTTTTCCACGAAGCTCAAGTTGCTCCCCTTGCTCCCACAGTGCACCTTACTTCCTTCTCTGCAACAAATCACATTTGAAGCTCACCACATCATACAGACCACACCTGGCTTGATTATTTCTACATAACTGTGCATAAAGTGGGAGATAAATACTTTATCTCCTGAGCTGGCAAGGCAGGACATCTCCCTCAATTACTCTACAGCTTTCTCAGGCATTCAAACAAGTCTCTCCTACTGGGGTTGTTCAGTGGAAGTCAAAGAACTCACTAAGCCCACTCCAGGCCAGAAACATGGCAGATGTTCTTCTGAGTTGGAATTATCTTGGTATTTTGAACCTAGACTGTTTTCTCCTATGCCAGTGAGGTTGACTAGGTTAGTACAGAGCCCTTCAGTTCACTTGGACTGGGACCACATGATGAAGGCTTTGGTTAAGACCCACATTAAAACTCCTTGGTCTCTATGGTGGCTACCAAAATTCCTGCCCCTTATATGTTATATGCTCCTACCTCAGGTCCTGCTTTGGCACCAGTGGTATCAGAGCTGAATGCAATGCCTGTGCCAGCCTCACTGGTACCAATGGTCATTTGTTGATTGATGCTAATTGCCTTTGGTATAGTTGGCCTCTTCTTTCATTTTTATAACCTTGATCAAAGGCAGTTTTTCAATGAACAGTCCTCTTAAACTGTGAAATGCATTCTGGCAGAGTATTATATGTAAAAAAAAAAAAAAAAAAGAACCAATCACTTACGTCAAATGGTATCATGCTTATATTTCAGAATACTACTAAGTGACAAGTTCTCATTTAAACCTAAATTCTTATCTGAATCCAACAGTATTTGCCAATTCAATTCCCTGGTTAAGAGGTGGTACAGTGTCAGGATCTCCTTTGCATCAAGAAATTATTTTTTTGATATGACTGGTTGTGAATTTCTTGACATTTTAATGAAATGCAATACTGAAAGTACTGAGAACAGAAAGAACATGAATTAATGACTAAACAAATTATGGAGGATTTGCTTTTCCCACGTATAAGACAATGTTCAATTTGGTTTTCAACAAATAAGATGATCACATTTCCATGATTACAATTAAGAAAGTCAGAATGGATTGACTGAAAGAAATATCAAACTATTATAAACCAGGGGCAAACAAACTAGGCCAGACGACAGTGAATTGTTGACAATACCATCTAAGGGTATACAAATATTCCATGATGGGAATAAGCCATTGTGGCTTATTCCATGATGGGAATAAGCCATAATGGCATTTGAATTGTTACATTACCTAATGAATTAAATGGTAGCAAGCATTGTCACATTTTTTTTTAGTAATATTACTGCCAATCATTAGCGGACCGGAGTTCCGCTGTGCCGACCCCTAACCGGGAAAAGCCGAAAGACACACACACACATTAAAAGAAATACATATGACTTTGTTCAATACAATGGGCTAATATAAGTCAGGTACTAACTAAACTTAAATTATACCAAATGAATATGATAAATAAAAATACCACCAGTTGGTAAAGGACTGCGAACAGATAAAAAGCCAGATTATAAAATAAAAAGTCAAAACTAATTTGCAGTCACACCAGGAAGTCAATAAACTAACAGTACATATAATATTCCAGTAAAGTACGTAACATACAGAATAATGTTAATATGGAGGGAGAAGTTTTTAACCCTTTCCCTATAGCAGAGAATTACCAGAAGGGCAGGAACCGGTCCATGAGCAGGGGCAGACAAAAGAGAAAGGCTCAGAGCAGCGATATGAGGGAACCAACCTTGAAAAAAATGTGGGAGAGACTGACATAGTTATTAATCTCTCTCATAGACCACTTAATAAATATGAAATTGAAGTCTTGAATAAAGGCCCATCTTTTATCCGTTCGAGACAAAGTTGTATAACTGATACAATATTAAATATAAAGTTATTTGTAAGGAATCTGCAACTGAAAATAATGTTTTCTGATGGTGTGGCTGAGAATATGAGTAGACAGTTTAGAAACCCAAGTTGGATAATTCCTAATTTACATCCTTCACTTGAAATTTTTGATAAAATGGTTGAGAAAGAAATATATTTATTAGAGAATAAGAATATTCATTTAGCTAAGAATAACTTAAGTTCAAGACAGGCTAAAGCCCTACATGATTTAAGGAATGATGGCAATATCTCCATTAGGCCAGCGGACAAAGGAGGACCTATAGTGCTGCTTGATAGAATGACCTATAATAATAGTATGATTGAAATGTTACAAGATACACGGTACTATAGTTCTATTACAATGTTAGATGTTCAGCGTGTTATAACTAGGGTTCATAGTAACCTTGAGGACATGTATAAGTTAGGTATAATTGATTACCAGTTATTTAATTACTTTTTGATAGAAAATCCCACTATTCCTGTTATCCATGGTTTGCCTAAGGTTCACAAAGATCCTATTACACCTCCAATGAGACCAATAGTGTCTGGTCGAGGATGGGTGACTGAACATTTATCTATATATATAGAAAAAACATTGAGACCATATGTTAATATTAATAAGTTTATATTAAGAGATTCGAAGGAATTTTTGTTAGATTTTTATGAAGCAATTAAAGATCATGACCGTGATTCAAGTTTGTTATTAGTTACGATGGATGTGAATTCATTATTTACTAATATTCCGAATGGTAAAGGCATAGAAGGTATTCATGAATATTTGAGTACACATTCTAATTTATTACCTACTAGGGTAGACTTTCTTTGCACTTTGTTGGAAATCATTTTGGAAAGTAATATATTCTTATTTAATGATGATTTCATCCTTCAAAAAGATGGCGTAGCTATGGGCACGTCTTGTGCCAATAGCTACGCTAATCTGGTCATGGCCTTATGTGAAGAAGAAAGACTATGATTTATTCCAAAAACATGTTCTATTTTACAGACGCTTTGTGGATGACTTGTTTTTTCTTTGGGATGGCAGTTTGAGAGATTTACAAACTTTTGAGGAACAAGTTAATATGCTTACTCCTTTTTTAAAGTTTTCTATGAGTTATTCCAGTCAAAGCATTCCTTTTTTAGATACGAACATATGGCGTTTACCGAATGGAGATTTTAATACTGGGGTGCATAGAAAGTCTTGTCATAAAAATACACTTTTACGTAGAGATAGTATGCACCCAGGTCACATCTTTTCCAATATTCTTAAAGGACAGGAAATCAGGGTGTCCAGATTGAACCCATGTTTAAATGATTTTGATAAGGAATTAGGTGAACTAGGTGCCAGATTCCGTGATAGAAATTATAGACCTGTAGAAATAGAGAGAGCGTTTACTCAAGTTAGGAGTTACAGACAAGCTAGGGCATGCCCAATATTCTTGGAGACAGGGTTACAAGTTTACAGAACTAATCCTGATGAGACTTCAGTTAATAATGATAATAATAAGAATCAGCAGAAGGTCACTTTATTTTATACGCAGGATGTGTATACCATTAAAAATATTATTACTAAGCATTGGGATTTACTAACTCTGGATCCTGAGGTTAAGAGATATGCAGGGGAACAACCATGTTTTGTCTATAAAAATAAGAAGAACTTACATAGGTTATTGTGTTTCACGAATAATAGACAGAATGGAGGAAATTTAAGCCTTGAAGGTACTCGGCCTTGCAATAAATGCAATTATTGTTGTTACATTAATGATATTAATGTTTTCATACACCCTAATACTGGACAGGTGTTTCCTGTCAAAGTTAATGCTAGCTGTGATACCAGACATGTAGTGTATATTGCCACCTGTGTATCCTGTCGTTCATTTTATATAGGCAAGACTGATAGGATGTTAAAAGAGAGGATAAGAGAACATTTATATCAAATTCGCATTAAGTCTGAAGTGAATGCATTGTCTAAGCATATCTCACAGAATGATAATATGCATACGTTTTTATTTTCAGTGTTATATGTGAATACACCTAACATTAGAGGGGGTGATGTTAGGAATTACACCGAAAAAGCTGAAACTAAGTGGATTATAAAAACACAAGCTCATATTTCTCCAGGTCTCAATGACAGGGTTCCCTTGAGACCTGCTCTTAAAAATAGGAGATACAGAAAATAGATATAATTCGGTTTTAAATAAACAGAAATTGTGACTTTTTATGGAAAACATATGTATATTTTTATTGTTTTACTTTTGTATGTGCGTGTATATTTGTATATGGTTGAATTTTTACTGTTCATGTGATTTGTTTTTCTTTATACATGAATAGCCACATGATGTTGATACCTTTAAGGGGCTTTTTTATTAATTGAATAATTGTGTTAATTGACACATTTGAATTTTTTATATAAGCCTCATTTTAGAATCAGTTGTTATAGGCTTGACAAAGCTTCATAGCGAAAGCGCTTGCCAACTGTATATACCAATAAAGTTGCTGCTTTGTATTCAGAATTAAGAGTGGATTTATACATTTTTTTTGGATATGATACTTCAAAGAACCAAGGTCTGAAGAGACGTGGAATATTATATGTACTGTTCGTTTATTGACTGCCTGGTGTGACTGCGAATTAGTTTTGACTTTTTATTTTATAATCAAACTTAAATTATACCTAAGGAAACAATGTATACTGATGGAAAACCCACTATTTGCAAATATGTGCCTTGTATAATCCTTCATTATAATCCATTTTAACTTTGTTGAAAAAACCTTTTGAATTTGAGATATGTACAACACCTGAACAGAAGGTGAAGTATAGGTTTTACAATTTACCTAATAATGAATGGGAACTTTTGCAGAAACTTTCAAGCACATAACAATATTCGCATTATGAGACCCGATAAGGTTGGGGAGTGTCATTATGGACTCTGAGCTATACTGTTCTAAGATGTTGAATGTGCTGCATTATAATGATGACTCTATGGGATGTCTCTAGAAATTAAGTTTTTTAGCATATCAAAGGACTGACATGTTTTTACATGATTTATAAGTTAATCAACCAGTTTCTCATAGTTTGTATACATTTTTAAGTATTAACTATCCTATAATGCCTTCTATATTTGGGCTACCTAAAACTCACAAAAACAGGGAACATCCCCTTTAAGAGCTATTTCTTCAGCTGTGGGTGGTAAAACTAAACCATTACATGTATATGAACCATGAAATGAAATGGATTTTGATTCTCTTTCTTCAGGTTTTAAGGGATTTGCGGTGCCTTCTTGATCTTTTAAGATCCATTAAATGCATGGAAAATGTGATGCTTGTTACAGCAGATATAAAGAACATGTCACATAAACCAATATCTACAACTGTGTGGAATCTTTACCCACCATATACCTAATCTACCTGATTAATTCATCCTAAACTGTGATTCAGCTTACCACACTATTACCCACTACGCAAAATGTAATCCTCTCATCCTACGGGTCTCCATTAGCTTTCCTAACTTTGCGACTACTTATTCTCCATTTTCTACTACAATTATGCAACTGTATAAGCATTTGGTTTGTTAGATGTTGTACATCTTTATGGATCTAGTCCTCACCAACAATTATTTTATGTTTGAAGGTGAATATGTCAAGCAAAATTCAGGTGTTAAGTTAATGATTTTTTCAAATTGATTTCTTTGCAAATAGTAGAAGGACTATGTTTTGAATACTAATTTTTTTAAGAATGTTCACCTACACTTATGATACCTGGGTGATGTTTTAATGTTGTAGAAAGGTGACCCTTTAGAACTTAAGGATTTTTTTTTAAATATTCAGAAAATCTTAGCAAGTCTTTAAGCTTTAAGTATAAATGTTCATATACCGCTATTAATTATCCAGATGTTACAAGAATTTGGTGGATAATAAATTCAAATCTAATATTTATAGAATCTTCTTCTTTCGGCTTTTCCCGGTTAGGGGTCGCCACGGCGGATCACCTGTCTGTTCATGACTGGCAGTGGAGTTTTACAGTGTCGTGTTGCCAGCCCAGCACCCATCCTTCCTCAGAAGGCACACGTGCACACACTTAAGCCTAGGGACAATTTAGAGTGTCCAATCCACCTACAGCATGTCTTTGGGATGTAGGAGGAAAACGGAGTACCCAGAGGAAACTCACGCGACCACAGACAGGACATGCAGACTCCGCACAGAAGGCACCCCAGCTGAGCATCGAACTGGACAACCTTTTGCTGTGAGGCACCAGTATTTATAGAATACCTACTTTTAATAATTCCTAACTACATTTTTCTAGTGGACATACTCATGGAGTTAAACATAACATCATTAAGGGTCAGCTTGTCAAGCTGCACATTTAATTTTTGAGGACAAAGCATTTTTAATGAAATTTTTAAGTGATGAAACAGTATTCCTCAAAAGTAATTGGGCTATGTATACAGACGGTTAAGATTAAAAGGGCCAATTCATTTGCTCCAGGTTTGAAAAAAAAAACTTTAAAAAAATGGTGTTAAAAATGTAGGAAGCATTTTTTTGTAAATCTATATGCCTTCCTTAGTCTATTGACAACCATGACAGTCAATTAATCATTTACAAATACTGAAATTTAATCTAGCATGTAGATGGGATGATACATAAAGTGGATTAGGTACCCCAATTTACATTTAGAAATGTGTTTAATATACAATGACATTTGAAAAAAATGGAAGGAGGACAACATGCAAACAACAAAACCAAGGTTATAGGTAAGTACTAGGCAATCAGTCTGCAGACCATTACAAGCCTAGCCAATAACCAGTGAACCAGAATAAAACCCTGTACCTTGTGACTGTAAGGTGAAGAATTTAACCCATGGTATGTTTAGGTGGGGGCATGTAAACACTGCAGATATATTAATGTGGGAAAATTTATAATGACAGTTAAGTATAATGTCATATATGATTGCAAAGTTAATTTTGATTATAATATGACAGAGTAGTTTACACAGCTACATGTACATATCATTCCCTGCGTTCTCTACAGGAAAAAAAAAACAATAACAAGTTGGAAGCAGTGAAAAA
>NC_056734.1:495708316-495815816 GCF_019279795.1 Protopterus annectens
AACAACGAAGCCACAAAAGCCAACCGAATTCTTTCCCTAAGAAAGAATTTAGGTTTGTGCAGCTTCGCTGTTTTCAGCGTTCGCGATATTGGGTTCGATATTAGATCATTCGAAATTCTGTCGCTTCGATGATCTAATATAGACCCCTTATGTACACCCTGTATCAGAAAAACAATATTGTTTTGATTTGTATGCAGATTGTAGAACAAAGAATGTTGCTTACCTGGCTGTCTGTCAAGACTGCAGCTCATTCTATGTAGGAAAAAATAACTGCATCCTGAAAAACAGAATTTTGAACCATTTGTCCTCTAAGATTAAAACATGAACATAATGCACTTTTCCAGCACATTTCTAAGTATGAAAATCATAAGTTTAAGTTCATGGTTATACAATGTGTAAATAAAAACAAAAGGGGAGGTGATTTGATTAATGACACAGAGTTGAATGAAACTAAATGGATCACTGAACTAGTAGCATACAAAACCCCAGGTTTAAATGGGGTTATACCTTTAAGATCTGTAATAAAGAAAAGGAGGGTGCAGTATTGAATGCTAACTGAAGAGCTATATAAGAAAGTACAGTTGTGTACACTTCCCATAAATGTAGATGTTAGAGTGTATTCACTGTTGCAGTCATTACACTTGGGTTATCCTGCTGGCAGGCTACCCTCAGTCGGCCTGAGTTCCAAAGTCTAGGTCCGGCGTCGGTTGATGTCGCCTCTTCCCTGACGTCAGTGCACCAAGGGTATAAAAGATGCAGCTGACACCATTTTCTTCAGTTTTTCTTGCCCCAGATGTCAGGTGCCCCCAAAAGGGTAGGCTAAAAATATGCCAATAAAACATGCATGCACCAAAATATATGTTATACCGTCATCTATAAGCAAATACACCACAGAGGTTGTATAGATTAGAGAAGTGCAGATAAGGTCCAGCAAAGATAAGGGGGATGGTGGGTGGGTAACCTAGACTGCAACAGTGAATACACTCGAACATCTACATTTATGGTAAGTGTACACAACTGTACTATGTTCTTCGTGTTTCATTGTTGCAGTCATTACACTTGGGTTGAATCCCAAAGCTATGGTTGGGAGGCTGGAACTAAACAGCATTAGGTGTGGCTATGAGGCCCTGCAAAACTGCAGTGGCAAAGCCTGTCCTGGATTTAGAGTAGAGTGGTAAATGATAGTGCTTTGCAAAGGTGTGCACTGAACTCCAGGTAGCAGCCTCTAAAATGTCTTTGGTTGGTACTCCCCTGAGGAAGGCTGCTGAAGTGGCTGCTGCTCTGGTTGAATGAGGCCTAATGCCCTTAGGCACTGGCTTGCCATGTTGTGAATAGCAGAAACTAATGCAGTGGCCTATCCACTTTGAAATAGTCTGCTTAGAGATAGCCTTTCCTTGTGATCCTGCAGCATATGCCACTAGTAGTTGCTCAGTCTTTCTGAAAGCTTTGGTTCTATTTAAATAGAAACGTAGCTGTCTGTGTATGTCCAAAGAATGCAGAATTCTCTCCCCCTTATTCTGTGGATTTGGATAAAAAGTAGGCAGATGAATAGTTTGGTTAAGGGCCACACTGGACACTACCTTAGGCATAAATGTTGGGTTGGTCCTCAGAGAAACCCTGTCTGGATAAAAAATTATAAAAGATTCCACAGCCATGAGTGCCTGCAGCTCTGAGACTCGTCTTGCAGAGGTTATTGCTAGAAGCAGAGCTGTTTTCCAAGATAAAAATTTTATATCAGCTGTAGCGGCTGGCTCAAAAGGAGGCAGAGTGAGTTTTTCCAAAACATAACTGAGGTCCCATGCAGGTATCAGTGATCTCATTGGATGCCTTAAGTTTTTGGCTCCTCTGAGGTACTGCATTAATAAAGGATGAGAAAAGATTGGTGGCTCTGTACTGTAATGAGCCGAAATGGCAGAGGCATGAATTTTAATTGATGAAAAAGATAGGCCTTTGTCCAGCATCTCAGTTAAGTATTGCAAAATCTGAGGAATATTTGGTACTGCTGTGTCAATTCCTTGTGCCTGGATCCAGGCACAGAATCTCTTCTATTTTCCAGCATAAGATTTTCTAGTACTAGGCCTCCTGGCCCCTAAAATGACATGCATCACCGCTTTAGTGAGAGGTGTGTTCTGTATGACTACATTATCTGCCATGCTGCCAGATTTAAGGTCTTGGGTTGGCTGTGCAGGATCTCATTGTTTTGTTGGGACAATAGATGAGGTGTTTGAGGTAAGGTCCAGGCTGGGCATTGAGACAAGTTCCTTAGGATTGGATTCCAGTACTGGCAGGGTCAGTCTGGGGCAATCAGTATCATTTCTGGTTTCTCTTGTCTGACCTTTAGGAGTACCTTGGGGAGGAGAGGCAGTGGAGGAAAGGCATATATTGTTAAGTTTTTCCAGCTGAAAGACAGGGCATCCACTTTCCATGCTTGTCTGTGATAAGTCCTTGTGCAGAATCTCTTTAGTTGGCAGTTGTGAGGAGAGGCAAATAGGTCTATGTCCGGGCATCCCCATTCCCTTGTTATCATGTTGAAGACTTGTGGATCCAATTTCCAATCATGGGGATCCATGAGGTTTCTGCTTAGTTCATCTGCCAGACTATTTATCTTTCCTGACAGGAAGTGTACCTGCAGATGTACTTAGTAAGTCAATGTTGTGTCCCACAAAGTCATTGCTAGTCTGCAGAGGGGGTAAGAATGCCTCCCTGCTTGTTTATATACCACATGACCGTGGTATTGTCTGTCTTTATCAGTAGTTGTCCTGGATGAAGTAGGTCCTTGAAGGCTGTCAGGGCATTCTGAACAGTTAGTATCTCTTTTTGATTGATATGTAGATGCATTTGGTTTGCGACCCATGTGCCTTGAATGCATCTTCCTACCATGTGGGCCCCCCAGGCATAATCTGATGCATCCGTTATTAATGTCTACCTGGCTGGGGGTAATGTGAATGGCTGTCCCTTGTTCTGGTGACAGGCCTTCGTCCACCATCGAAACTCCTGTTGCAGACAGGGAATGAGAGTAATTGTTTCCAGGCTGTGGCAATGCTGAGTCCAAACACTTTTTAGGTACTGAAGTTTCCTCATATGCAGTCTTGCATATGGAATTAGTAGAATGCAGGATGCCATGAAGCCCAAAGCCTGCAGAATTTTTCTTGCAGATAACTGGGCCTTTGTTGCCAACAGTTTGAAATAGGTAGTCAGTTGCCTTTGTTTGTCTGGCGTGAGATAAGCCATCTGGGCAGTTGTATTTAAGCTTGCACCCAGGAATATTATCTCTTGAGAGGGTACTAGTTTTGATTTCTGTTCGTTGACTGTGTACCCTAGGCATGGTAGTAATCTCCTTACAAACGCTAGATGATGTAGTAGAATGTCCTTGTTCTCTGCTTGAATGAGGCAGTCATCCAAGTAAGGATATATTTGTATTCTTCTTTGTCTGCAGAATGCAATTACTGGTGCCAGGCACTTTGTGATGATCCTGGGCGCAGTAGATAAGCCAAAGGGCAGTGCAGAGAATTCGTAGTGCATTGAGCCAGCTTTGAATCTGAGGTATCTTCTGCATGTTTGTCTGATTGGGACATGTAGGTATGCCTCTTTTAGATCTAAAGTCACAAGCCAAGCCTTCTTGCCCAGCATGGGCAGAAGCTGCTGTAAAGTCAACATTTTGAATTTTGGTATAACCAGATATGTGTTTAGAATAGATAGGTCCAGTATTGGTCTCAGGCTTTGTCCTTTCTGGGTACCAAGAACAGTCTTGAATAAAATCCTTGTCCCTGCTCTTACTCTGGTACTTGTTGAAAGGCCCTCATGTCCATGAGGGATGAGACTTGTTTTTGTGCCTCTGCCCATTGTTTTTTTGGCAGGTCTGGCCAACCGTTTGCCCTTGGCAGAGTATGAAAGTGAAACTTGTAGCCCTGTGACACTATGTCTAAAACCCATTTGTCCTGGGTTATTATGTGCCAATTTTGAGAAAAACATGCTAGTTTTCCCCCTAAAGGTGCTGCCAGAAGATAAGTGCTTGGCGCAGGTAGGGGGAAGTCATTGGGACTGTTTCCTGTAAGGCTGTGATTTGTCTTCTCCACTTTTGGAGGTAAAAGCACCCCATTGTTTAGACCTGTACAAACCTTGGGGCTGTGATCTGCCTCTTAGGCGTCTGTATCTGCCACTTTGCGGTCTGTCTGACACTGGAAAGGACCAATTCTTTGTAGGCCAGTGTCTGCTAAATCTTGGAGGCTGTACCTTTAAAAAATCCTTGACTGTTTAAATAGATTTAGCTTTGCCCTCCAATTTCTTTAACATCTCTTCTGCTTTAACACCAAACAAGGTATCATGCTGTAATGGAGCATCTAATAATTTTGCTTTAACATGATCTGGTAAATTTTGTTCCTTTAACCAAGCATGCCTCCTGATGACAGAACCCGTAACAGCAGCCCTGCAGGAGGCCTCCAAAGAATCAAAACCACATTGCAAAGTATGCTTTCCAACTTGCTCAGCTGCATGCAATAAATCCTGCATTTCCTTGTTTTCTGCACATTCAGAATTTACCAACATTTTCTGTTTAAGCAGTGACATAATAATATATTGCTGATATTTGAGCAAATGAAACTGACAATTTAAAGCCCTTATAGCCAAGGTAACAGAAGTGTAAATCTTTTTTCCCCATCTTTCCAGAACCCTAGAATCCCTGTCAGAGGGGGTAGGTTTTTTTGCAGTGGAAGCTTTGACTCCTTTGGGACCCTGACAGATAGTTTCAGGATCAGCAGCAGGGTTTTTGAAAAGGAATTTATGAGAGTCAGGAACCCTGTAGTACCTGTCCGGCTTAACCGGAGCTGGAGGTAAGGAGTCAGGGGTCAGACTGGACTCTGAAAATACATCATCTACAATGTCTAACACAGGTGGAATAGCTAGGGGCCTGTGTTGTGGGAGTAGAAGGAAATATCTGAGCCTTTTCTTAGATTCTGAATAATCTTGGCTCTCCCAGTGGAAATGCTCCCTCATGGTATGCAAGGTTTCCCCAAAAGAGTGATCCTCAGGTGGAGAGGCTGAAGGGATAGATTCTTCAGCATCAGAATCCTCATAGGGAGGAAGAGAGAATTCCTGATCAGAAGAGGAATCAGAACAAATGGAAACCTGATCTGAAGATTCATATTCTGTCTCTTGCCTAGGCCTTTTATCAGGAGGGGGATGGGAACCCCTGATCAAAGTAATTAAGTCTTCAGCATTTTGAGAATCTGCTTTTTTGGGCATGGAGGCCTGACCATGAGGCTGATGTAATTGTTTCTTGGTCTTTAAAGGTGCTTTAGTCTTTGCCTTTGTAACTGGAGTCGCTTTAATGTATAATTGAGTAGGTCTAAATATACCCTCAGAAGCCGATGCCTGATCAGCGGCTCCGGACCCATCTGGGGGAATTGTTTCCGAAGGTCCAATACCTTGAGCTTCCAGTGGCCTAGTCGACTCCACGTGGGAGTCTGTAGCGGCCTGCAAATCCAAAGTAGCGGGCGTCAAGGGCTGCAAAAGCACCTCACTGAGAACGGGCGAACCGGCGACTGGCTTAGAGGAAGCCTCGTCGGTTTTGGACCTTGGATGCTTGTCCTTTTCTTTTTCTTTGCGTTTCTTGTGAATTCCGGTAGTCGGATGGCTATTTGATGGCATTGTGTAATTAAATCTTCTGCCAAAATAGTGAAAAGCAAAATCGTGCCTACGCTTAATAGTGCATTGGTTAAATCTAGCACAAAACTGACAACTAGCAACATCGTGGTCAGGGCCTAGGCAAGGAATACAGTAAGAATGAAAGTCCTTATGAGGTATTTGCTTCCCACAAGAAATACAATTATTAACTTTTTCTGACATCGGTCTGGAGCAAGAAAAAAGTTTTCCCCAACGGGGTACTTAGCTTTTAATGAAGACTTCGGATCTGAAATTCGAACATGAAAATCTCAGGAGTCGGCCGACCGGCACTCGCGAACTGCTTCTGCTTCGGGCACTGTGCGGCAAGAAAGACTGAAGAAAATGGTGTCGGCTGCATCTTTTATACCACTGGTGCACTGACGTCAGGGAAGAGGCGACAGCAACTGACGCCGGACCTAGACTTTGGAACTCAGACCGACTGTGGGTAGCCTGCCAGCAGGATAACCCAAGTGTAATGACTGCAACAGTGAACATCTGCAGTTTCATTTAAGTTTTGTATCTGAAGGAGGGCTTAGTCCCGAAAGCGCTCATTCCTGTATTTTTAATTGTGTTTTATAAAAGTTTTGAAGCTGTTCAACGTGGTGGCCAGTACCTGCTTTTTTCTTCTTTCCTTTGGAATCTTTTTGGGAAGGCAGCCTTTGCTGGAGTACCTACAGTTCTTTTTGGTTTTGCTTTGCTGGTGTGTCTGAAGACTCCATACATTATGGCAGAACAGCGGGATGTTGGAGTGGAACCAGGTGACAGTTTTCATGGTTCATCTACAATCTGGACAGAGAGAGTAAGAAGAAATGTGACAACTACAAGTAATCCTTTACTTGCTTTGGATTTACATATATTGTCTGATAAACATGTGGTGGGTGATTCTGCTCAAAAAGAAAGAGTGGCCTTTACTGACTTAGTAAATACCTTGCATAATAAATTAATGAAACTAGTGTCTACAGTAGCAAAGACATCATTTGGAGGCCTGTTTGAAGTTTGGCATAGTTCCCAGAGGCCTTTGTGTACTGCGCATGCCTTCGCAGGGTGAGTACTATCCAGAACTTTTAGCCAAGTGGCAGCGTTTAAATTTAGAGACTAGTTCCTCATATATGTATTTATTGCTAGACTTTCATGGTCCACAAGAGAATATTTTGGTGAAAGAAACTGAGACTTTACAAAAAGATTTAGAGCTGTAATATGTTGGTAATTTTTACATGGATAAACGGGAAGAGATGTATTGTTTGGTATCTACCCTAGACATGAAATTACAGCAAACAAAAACTAAGAAACTTATGAGAGACTATCATGATTTTAAACAGGGCAACATTTTCATGTGGCCTAAAGAGAAACCAGTTCAGGCAGAAGCATTTACTTCTCCAGCGAAAAAATCACTGAAAACACCTACCCACCAGGGCAACCATCCTCATTCTCATGTACATAGTTGTAATATTTCCATGACCACTAGGGAGGAGTTGAGCAGTACACAGGTCAGGTCCACCACTCAGTGTCCAACTGTAGCACCAGTAGAGATGACACAAAGGCGGACGGATGACCCTACTTGTGGGAAGGAGACCAACATGGCAACCTCCAAACTGATTAATCAACCAGGACAGGAGTCAACTGCTGACACCATGGGAGGACAACCTATGACTTCCAGCATTGGGAAAATTAGTTGGCATGGCTAGGAGCACGGTAGAAAGTTTTTGAGATGGGAAAGGGTTCTTTTCCGTCACTGCGTGTACCAGTCAAGAAGAATGGCGAGTGGAGACAGAGCCATATGAATCAGGAAGAGGCGAAGAAGCTGCGAATATCCACTTGACTGGTGATACTTACTGTATAGTTTATAATATATCTGACTATTTTTTGTCTGCAGATGAACAATATGTTCTTAAAGGCTTAACATTTGTACTGAGTACAGGAGCTGTATATTCTCAGGTTATTCTTGACTTGATGTAATATGGTAGGAATGTGACACTTAAAAATTTATATGGTAATTCAAACCTGCCACTGTTGCAGTCATTACATGGGTTATCTGCTTGCAGGTAGCCCTCAGTCGGCCTGATTATCAAAGTTTTGGGTCCTGCGTCGGTTGCTGTCTCATCTTCCATGATGTCAGGTAGCCAGGGGTATAAAGCATGCAGCCGATGCCATTACATCAGTTTTTCTTTCCCCAGATGTCAGGTGCCCCCCTAATTGGAAGCAATTATATACAAGGTTACACCTCCAACAAAAAGCAAATATACCAGAAAGGTTTAAGTATAGTAAACAAGAAGAGAGGTATAGTCAATAGAAGTCAGGGGGCTGGAGGGAGGGTATCCAGGACTGCAACAGTGGATACACTCGAACATCTACATTTATGGTAAGTGTACACAACTGTACTATGTTCTTTGTGTTTCACTGTTGCAGTCATTACATTTGGGTAGATTCCCAAAGCTAAGGAAGGGAGGAGGCAATTAGCATTAGGACCAGCTATTAGGCCCTGCAAGACTGCAGTGGCAAAACCAGCTCTGGATTTAGAAAAAATTTGCAAGTGGTAATGCCTGGTGAAGGTATGTACAGAACTCCAGGTAGCAGCTTCTAGGATGTCCCTGGTAGGAACACCTCTGAGAAAGGCTGTAGAAGTAGATGCAGCCCTGGTGGAATGGGGTCGTATCCCCTGTGGGGTAGGTTTTCCATGGTGCTTATAGCAGAAATGAATGCAATGGCCTATCCACTTAGAAATGGTTTGCTTTGAAATGGCCTTCCCCTCTGCCCCTGAAGCAAATGCAACCAGCAGCTGTTCAGATTTCCTGAGCGGCTTAGTCCTGTCCAAGTAAAATCTAAGTTGTCTGTGCACATCCAAGGAGTGCAGTATTCGTTCCCCTTTTTTCTGTGGATTAGAAAAGAATGTTGGCAAATGAATGGACTGATTAAGGGCCACACTGGATACCACCTTGGGCATAAAGGAAGGACTGGTCTTGAGGGACACCCTGTACGCATGAAAGATGATGATAGGCTCCAATGACATGAAGGCCTGTAGTTCAGACACCCTTCTTGCTGAAGTGATGGCTAGAAGGAAGGCTGTTTTCCAAGAAAGGAATTTCAACTCTGCAGTTGCAACTGGCTCAATGGGAGGTAGAGTGAGCTTTTCCAATACAAAGTTAAGGTCCCAGGCTGGAGTAGGGGCTCTCCTGAGTGGTCTTAAGTTTTTGGCCCCTCTGAGGAATTGCTTCAGTAGTGGATGAGAGAAGAGGGGTGGCTCCGTATTATAATGTGCCTAAATGGCCGAGGCATGAATTTTAATGGAAGAGAAGGAAAGACCCTTGTGAAGCATCTCAGTTAAGTATTGAAGAATATGCGGTAAATTGGGCACTGTTGTGCCCATCCTCCGAGTTTGGCTCCAGGAACAGAATCTTTTCCACTTTTCAGCACAGAATTTTCTAGTACTAGGCCTCCTTGCCTCCAGAATGACATCCATCACTTGCTTACTGAGGGATGGTAATGGAGAGGTCATGTAATTTGCCAGGCTGCAAGGTTCAGGGTTTGAAGCTGGGGGTGCAAAATCTGGCCTTCCTGCTGGGACAGCAGGGAAGGGGTCTGAGGCAGGTGCCATGGCTCCAGCAGTGATACTGCGCAAGAGGGAGTACACCAGTGTTGGTGTGGCCAGTCTGGTGCAATGGGTATTGTCCTTGGTTTGTCCTGTTTGATCTTTAGCAGAACTGTGGAGAGGAGAGGCAGAAGCATAAACTGTTTTTCCAGGTGAAGGACAGGACATCCACTTTCCAAGCTTGTCTGTGGGGAGTCCTTGTGCAGAATTTGTCCAATTGGTAGTTCTGAGGGGAGGCAAACAGGTCTGTCTCTGGGTTCCCCCATTTGTTTATCAAAATGTTGAATATCTTTGGTTCTAGTTTCCACTCATGTGGGTCCATGAGATTTCTGCTTAGGTTGTCTGCCAGTGTACTTAGCTTGCCTGGCAGGAATTGAGCTTGTAGGTGCACTTGGTAGCTCAAGGCTGTGTTCCACAGAGCCATGGCTAGTCTGCAGATTGGGTATGAGTGGGTTCCCCCCTGCTTATGTACCACATAACAGTAGTGTTGTCCATCTTTACCAATAATTGTCCTGGAAGAATGTGGTCCTTGAAGGCTGTCAGAGAATTTTGCACAGCTAACATTTCTTTTTGATTAATATGCAAGTGCATTAGACTCAGGTTCCATTTGCCCTGAATGCACTGCCCTGCCAAGTGAGGCCCCCATGCATAGTCTGATGCGTCTGTTAGTGTTTGGGCGGCAGGGGGTGGAGTGAATGGCAGTCCCTTGTTGTGGTGGCAGGCCTCTGCCCACCAAAGGAACTCTGGCTTTATACAAGGAATGATAGGAATCATTGATTCTAGGTCCTGAGAATGTTGACACCATAGGCTTTTTAGATACCACTGTAGTTTCCTCATATGCAGTCTTGCATATGGAATTAGTAGCATGCAAGAGGCCATGAACCCCAGGGATTGCAGTATTTTCCTTGCAGATAGCTGGGCCTTTGTGGCCAGTAGTCTGAAGTAGGCTGTCAAACTTGTTTCTCTGGTGTGAGGTAGGCCATCTGGGAAGTTGTATTCAAGATTGCTCCCAGGAATACAATTTTTTGGTAGGGTACTAGGTGTGATTTCTTTTCATTTATGGTGTACCCCAGTGAAGTTAGTTTCTTTACAAATGCCAGATGATTTAATATGTTCTGGCTTTCTGCCTGAATTCGACAATCGTCCAGGTATGGGTATATATGAATATTTCTTTGCCTGCAGAATGCAATGACTGGAGCTAGGCACTTTGTGAATACCCTGGGCGCAGTAGATAAGCCAAAAGGCAGTGCAGAGAACTGTTAGTGCAGGTAGCCTGCTCTGAAGCGTAGGTATTTTCTGCAAGATTCCCTTATTGGGATGTGCAGGTAAGCTTCCTTTAAATCCAATGTTGCCAACCAGGCATTTTTGCCTAGCATGGGAAGCAGCTGATGAAGAGTTAGCATTTTGAATTTTGGGATTATTAAAAAGGTGTTTAGGATAGACAGGTCTAGGACAGGATGCCAGGAATTGTCTTTTCTGGGTACCAGGAAAAGTCTTGAGTAAAAACCTTGCCCCCATTCCACTTCTGGGATGGGATGAATAGCCCTGATACTTAGAAGAGAGAGAACCTGCTTTTGAGCCTCTGCCCACTGATTTAGGGGTAGGACTAGCCAACCATTTGGGGTTGGTAAGGAGTGGAAGTGGAATCTGTATCCTTCAGAAACTATATTTAAAACCTATTTGTCTTGGGTAATGAGTTCCCAGCTTTTTGCATGCAGGGCGATCTTTCCCCCCAAAGGAACAGTCAGTTGAGCAGGGCTTGGAAGGATTAAGGTTAAGTCATTGTGACAGTTTACTACTTCCAGCTTCGGAAGTGGGAGCCCCCCGCTGCTTAGGCCTGTGAGTACCTTGAGACTAAAGACTGGGTGGTCTGCTGGTCCTGGGTTTGGACTGAGAAGGCCTGGAAGAGCCAGGAAAGGACCAATTCTTAGAAGGCCAATGCCTACTAAATCTGGGAGGTTGTACTTGCAGGAAATCTTTGACAGTTTGCATAGATTTAGCTTTTTCCTCCATCTTTTTAAGTACTTCTTCTGCTTTGTTGCCAAAGAGGCAGACTTGGTTTAAGGGAGCATCCAGTAATTTAGCGTTAACATGATCTGGCAAAGTTTGGTCCTTAAGCCGAGCATGCCTTCTAAGTACAGACCCAGTGACAGCAGCCCTGCAAGATGCCTCTAATGAATCAAAACCACATTACAAAGTATGTTTACCAACTTGTTCAGCAGAATGCATTAAACCCTGTAATTCTTTATTTTCAGCACAGTCAGGAATCCACATCATTTTCTGTTTAAGTAATCCAATAATATGCTGCTGATACTTTAACATATGAAACTGGCAGTTTAAGGCCCTAGTGGCCAAAGTAGCAAAAGTGTATGCCTTCTTATCCCATCTGTCCAGGGCCCTGGAATCTCTATCAGCGTGGGGTAGGGTTTTTGGCAGTAGTAGCCTTAATGCCTTTGGGTCCCTGCGAAATGGTCTCTGTATCCGCTGTAGGATTCTCAAATAGGAACTTGAAGAGTCAGGTACTCTGTAATACCTGTCAGGTTTCCTGGGATCTGGAGGTAAAGTGTCTGGGGCCAGGCTAGATTCCAAGAAGGCATCATATACAATGTCCAGTACAGGAGGGATAGCTTAAGGCCTGTGTTGAGGTAGGAGTAAAAATTTAAGCCTCTTTTTGGAGTCAGAGTAATCCTGGCTTTCCAGGCGGATATGGTCCCTAAGAATATGCAAAGTTTCACCAAAAGAGAAATCTTCTGGAGGGGAAGCAGAGGGAATGGAGTCCTCTGCATCAGAATCCTCATAGGTACATAAGGGCAACTCCTGGTCATCAGAAGAAACAGAAATTTCAGAATCCTGATCAGAAGAATCAGAAGAAAAATCAGTTCTAGGTCTCTTAGAGGGAGAAGGGTGGCTTCCCCTGATTAGAGTAATAAGGTCTTCAGTCATTCTTATCATTTGTTTTTAGGCATAGGGGCCTGATCATGCGGTCTGGATGTCGGTTTTCTAGGCCTGGATCAAGTTTTAGGCCTTGAAGAAGAAGATGGCGTCGGTTTAATATGCAAGTCAGTAGGCCTGAATACACCCTCAGAAGCCAGTGACTGCACAGCGGCTCCGGACCCATCCAAGGTAGAGACATAATGCAAGTTCCATAGTCAAAGAAGCACTTCGCAGCATACCGGACTCCGAATGGGTCTCAGTAGAGGCCTGCGAATCTGAAGTAGCGGGTATCAGGGGCTGCGAAAGCACTTCACTGAGTACCGGCAAACTGTTGACTAGCTTAACGGAAGTGTCGTCGGCAGCTTTGGACCCATGCAGTCTGTCTCTTTCTCTCTCTTTATCTTTGTGTTTTTTCAGAATGTCGGTAGTCGGGTGGCTTACCGAAGCCATTTCTGGGCCTAAGCAAGGAATGCAGTACAAATTAAAATCTTTATGAGGTATTTGCTTTCCACAAGTAATACAACTGTTAACTTTTACTGACATTGGTTTACAGCAATAAAAAGGAACCCCAACGGGGTACCTTTGTTGAAGACTTTGGATTTGAAACTCGAAAATGAAAATTTCAGGAGTCAGCCGACCGGCACTTGCGAACTGCTTCTGCTTCGGGCACCGCACGGCAAGAAAGACTGCTGTAATGGCGTCGGCTACCTGATGTCATGGAAGATGAGACTGCAACCGACGCAGGACCCAAGACTTTGATAATCAGTCCGACTGAGGGTTACCTGCAAGCAGATAACCCAAATGTAATGACTGCAACAGTGAAACACGAAGAACATCAAGGAGCTGAGACAGCTCAGCACTTTTACTCCACACTTTTTGAGACTGTGTGAATCAGATATAAAGCGTTACTTAGAAGATAAGGGCAATAGCAAGTTTTTTAATCTGTAAATTTCATAGAGGCAAGCATTGAATTCATTGAAAAACAATACAGATATTGTGATAAAACCAGCGGTTAAGGGGGGAGCTGTAATAGTAATGAATAAGAGTTTCTGTCAGAGAAAAGTCTTACACCTGCTACAGTATGAATACACTTTTATTTGTATATGCCTTATAATGGTTAATCATACAGATGACAAGGTAAAGCAAAGGTTTACATAATTAAAACAACTGGGGCAAGTCAGAGGACTTACACACATTTTTATGGATAGAACATCCAATGGTGTCTATATTCAAGGCACTACCAAAGATACATAAAGATCTGGTTGACCCCCCACTGAGACCTATTGTCTAAGGCAGGAGTTGGGTCACAGAGAATATATTCATTTGGATAGAATGTACATTGAAAAAAGTATTAGATAAATTTCCCAATATACTAAGGGATACAGGACACTTTTTAACATTAATGCATGAGTGTATTATACGGAATGAAGGACAGAACTATATTATGGTTACACTAGATGTGAAGACTTTATTTACTGTCATTAGCAATACCTATGGCATATCAGCCATAGAACACATACTATCACAAGTAGCTAACTTTGAGATTGATAACATTAGGCTGATAAGTGAGTTGCTTAAAATAGTGTTAGAAAATAACTTATTCATGTGTCAAGATGCATATTAACTCCAGAAGCAGGAGGGTGGCTATGAGCACCCCTTGTGCTAACACTTACGCAAATTTAGTGTTGGCTTACTGGGAGAATGAAGTTATACATGGAGGACAACATCCATGGAAGGACAAGATAATTTTCTATGTGCGTTTTGTGGATGACTTTTTTTGTTACTGGGGGGGTGGGGGGTCGTGAATTTACAAAAATTTGTTTAATATTTGGAATCTACGACCACTTTCCTTAGCTTCACCATGCAGTATTCCAGTAGAACTTTGTACTTTTTGGAAGTATAATTGCTGAGGGATGAGAATGGAGTTTTGGGCATGATCTTATTCAGAAAAAGCTGCTGGAAGAATAGCATGCTATCTTATGACAGCAGGCATTCAAAATATATATTCAATGTTATAATAAAAGAGGGCAGGTTGATAGAATTTCACGTATAGGTACGCAGGATACACATTTTGAACAAGAAATACTCAAGTTAGAGAGTAAGCTCTGTCGAAGGGGATGCAATGAAAATAGAGTTAAAGATGCTATTACTAAGAGTAAACAATACAGAAGTAATAGGTCTAGGACTTGGTTCTCCCACAGACAACAGGATGGAATACCTGTTTAGTCTAGAGCCTCACAGATGGATAATGTGAAGCTAATATTAACTTATAGTAATAACATAGAGGGAAAATGTGATATAACAAAACAGAATTTGAATGTTTTGCTGATAGATGTAAAAATAGCCAAGGTAGTGGGAGAAAAAACAGTTTTTGGCTTTAGAAGAAATAAAAATCTGAAGGATTTATTATGTCATGAAGGGAAGACAGAAAAAAGTAGGAACAATTTTACACAATGTACAGGTACACGAAAGTGCAGAAATTGCAAAGCATGTGAGTACACTGTGGAGGCAGAATCTTATGTACACCCTGTATCAGGAAAACAATATTGTTTTCATTTGTATGCAGATTGTAGGACAAAAATGTTGTTTACCTGGCTGTCTGTCAGGACTGCAGCTCATTCAGTGTAGGAAAAACTGACTGCATGCTGAAAAACAGAATTTTGAACCATTTGCCCTTTTGTAAGATTAAGGGGGTGCGGTACTGAAAGTTAACTGAAGAGCTATATAAGAACTGCAGTTTCATTTGAGTTTTGTACCTGAAGATGGGCTTGGTCCCAAAAGCGCTCATTCCTGTGTTCTGAATTGTGTTTTAAATAAAAGTTTTGAAGCTGTTCAGCGTGATGGCCAGTACCTGCTTTTTTCTTCTTTCCTTTGGAATGTTGTCAAACAAAGGTGGGGTGCATACTGTTCCATGATAAATAAGTACATTTTTTAACATCTTTTTTACATAGGTGGTTTGTAATTTGCTCTTAACATCTTTTATTAATGTGATGTCAAGGACATCTATTTTTAGTTTAAGTACTTGGGATCAACAGTTCAGAGTAATGGTGAGTGTGGAAGAGAGGTGAAGAAGAGAGTGCAGGCAGGGTGGAATGGGTAGAGAAGAGTGTCAGGAGTGATTTGTGACAGACGAGTACCTGTAAGAGTGAAAGGGAAGGTCTACAAGAGGGTAGTGAAACCAGCTATGTTATATGGGTTGGAGACGGTAGCATTGACAAAAAGGCAGGAGTCAGAGCTGGATGTGGCAGAGTTAAAGATGTTAAGATTTGCACTGGGTGTGACTAGGATGGATAGGATTAGGAATCAGTATATTAGAGGGTCAGCTCAGGTTGGACAGTTTGGAGACAAAGCAAGAGAGGCGAGATTGCATTGGTTTGGACATGTGCTGAGGAGGGATGCTGGATATATTGGGAAAAGGATGCTAAGGATGGAGCTGCCAGGTAAGAGGAAAAGAGGAAGGCCTAAGATAAGGTTTATGGATGTGGTGAGAGAGGACATGCAGAGGACAAGAAGAAATGGAAGCAGATGATCCGCTGTGGCGACCCCTAATGGGAACAGCCGAAAGAAGATGATGAAGATGATGATGATGTCAAAGAAATCTATAGTCTTATATTGAATGTTCTTTTTAAACTTCAAAAAGGTTGTGGTAAAGTTTAAACATGTAATGAAATATTCAGATCACTCAATGAGCCTTCCCACAAAAGAAAATCATCATCAACAAATCTTTTGTGAAAAACAACATTCTTATAAAACTTACTCAACAATGATAAAAGAGCATCCAGTTTACTGTTTTATCTGTTTGAGAAGCCTGAGGAAGCAGGTTTACTGTGAAAGTGTGTTCACTTGCGAATAAACAGTTTTTATCCTGCCTGTGGTTCTGGTTACCTCTTTTTGTATTCAATACCTTTTTGTTGTGGGTTTACTGGATTTACTAAACTTGGGTTGCATTTTTAATATATCAAAGAGAGCAACAATAAAATGACAAGCTATGCAAAATAAGAAGTTAGGTACTTACCATAAAGTTCCATGTTTGTAGTCCATCTCGCCAACATTCTTGCTGGATGGGTTCAGAGCCGATACTAAAGCTCAAGAGCTTTTACTGGCTTGAGGCTATCCCCTATCTCATGATGCACCAAGGCAATTTCCCAGATCTTGTTTGCAAGAAATTAACTAAATTCACAATAGTGATTATACTATCATTAAGTATGTACATATAAACAAAAGGATTTTGTTTTACTATCTATGGCATAAGGACAGACAACTATAACAAGGTCAGACAGCATAATGGATGGTCCACCTTTTCCTCCAGGATACAGGAAGGGGGAAGGAGGGTGGGACGTAAGAATGTAAGCAAGATGAACTACAAACATGGAACGTTATGGTAAATACATAACTTCTTAATGTTATGTAGTCCGATCTCGTCGTAATTCCAGCTGGATGGGACAGCGTCGTCAGCACCTTTATCCCAGGTGGCTCAAGCAAAGAGACTCTTTAACACAGTGGACCCAAAGGATGACCTGTCCCGGGAGACCAAATGTACTTTATGAGTGACAAAATTAAGAGGTCTTGCCCATGTAGCTGCTGCACAAATGGTATCAATTGGAAGTTTGGATTTGAAGGCATATGAAGCTGATACTGCTCTAGTTGAATGGCCTCTTACCTTAGCAGGCAATTGTTTCCCAACACTTTTGTAAGAAAATGAAATGCAGTCTGAAAGTCATTTAGACAGAATTACTTTGGAAAAGGGCAAGCCTTTGTTCTTCTCTGAGAAGGAAACAAACAATTGATCCGATTTCTTGAAATCTTTAGTCCTGTGCAGGTAAAATCTGAGAATTCTATGGACATCTAATTGATGCAGTCTGTATTCTGATTTATTACTATAATTGGGGAAGAATACTGGTAATTCAATAGTTGTGTTTAGATTATGTCCTGAGCATGCCTTAGGGAGGAAAGAAGGATTAGTTCTTAGGGAAACTCTGTCCTTATGGAAAATAATATATGGAGGTCGAATGGTCAGAGCTTGCAATTCTGAAACCCTCCTAGCAGATGTTACAGCTACTAAGAACAATGTCTTCCAAGACAACAATTTCAAGTCGGATGAAGAAGACGGTTCGAATGGTGGAGAAATCAATGAGGTCAGAACTAAGTTTAAGCCCCAGGGCTCCGGAGGTTGCCTGATTGGAGGTCTGAGACAGAGGATTCCTTTTCAAAAAGGTTTTGCATAAAGAGTGGGACATAACAGTATTTCCTATGTTCCCAAAATGATAATTTGAGATGGCAGCCAATTGAACTCTAATGGTACAGCTGCAGCTCCTTCTTGAAAAATAGATGCGAGGAAGGACAGAATAGACTCTATGGGAGCTGAGTAGGGATCTATGCCTTATTTTTCCGCCCAAATGGAAAACCTTTTCCATTTGCTGGAGTACAATTTTCTGGTGGAAGGTTTGTGGGAAGAAATGAGGATGTGTTTAACAGTAGGAGAAAGGGATATACACTTGGCTATTCTTGGAACTGGAGCAGCCATGCTGTCAATTTCAGGGTTTGGATGGTAAGATGGAACTGTCCCGATTGGTGAATCAGGAGGTCTGGAGATGGTTCCAGAATCCATGGTTCCTCCAAGAGATAAGGCCACAGGAAAGGGAATCAGACATGGTGAGGCCAGTAAGGAGCAATGAGGATCAGGTTACTCTCCAACAGTTTTGCTTTCTGAATCACTTTGGGTATGAGGGGAAAGGGTGGAAAAGCGTAAAGAAGTCCTGGAGGCCAATTGTGGAGCAGAGCATCCCTGGGTGACATCCCCGGATGGGGAATGAGGGCAAAGTAGTTGCTGCATTTGGCATTCATGTACATGGCGAATAGAGTGCAGCAAGTGTGTCCCTATCTGCAGAAAATCTTTTCTGTAACTTCTGTTTTCAGGGAGCACTCGTGAGGCATCAGAATTGCTCGACTCAGTTTGTCTGCTATCACACTAGACTTCCTCGGAATGTGCATTGCGACCAGAAAACATTGACAGTCCATCGCCCATTGCCATACTCTTTGTGCCTCTCGACAAAGTGGGTAAGACTTGGTTCCCCCTTGCTTGTTTATGTACCACACTACATACATGTTGTCTGATTGAATTGCAATTGTCCCGGTGGGAAGAGAACTGTGAAGTGCTTGCAACGCATATAGCACTGCTCTCATTTCCAGAACATTTATGTGCAAGTGGTTCTCGTTATTCAGCCAGATAGCTTGGGCCGTCATTCCCAGATAATGCCCCCCCTAATCTGGGAAGCGTCTGTGGTCAAGACTGCATTTTGTTGAGGGAGAACAAGGGAACGACCTAGATAAAACTGATCTGTATGTAACCACCATGTTAGATCCTTCTTGCAGGAGTTTGTAATGCATATTTGGTGGGACAAGGGTAGATCCTGCATTGACCACTGGGCAAATAGTAGCCACTGAAGCACTCGCATGTGTAGACAGCCTACGGGAACTAACAGAATGGTGGGTGCCATACTACCTAGAACTTGAAGAACTAATCTATCCTGTACTTTTGTCTTTGGTCAGCAAGAGTCTGACTTGGTCGTGCAACGATTCTATCCTTTCTGGTGTCAGTTTTGCTGTCATGGTGGTTGAGTCTAGGTCTGAGCCCAAGACGACAATTTTTTAGCTTTACTGTAATTCCTAATCTGGCGCACAAGGATAGTCTCTCGTCCCTAGCTCAAATTAGTTGGTGCTTGGTGGTAGCAATGAGGAGCCAGTCGTCTAAGTACAGAAACATCCGGAATCCCTGACGTCTCAGGTGAGCCGTGATCACTGCCATACATTTGGTGAACACTCTGGGGGCTGTAATGAGGGCAACAAGCAGGGTTCGAAACTGAAAATGACTGGCTCCCAGCCGAAAGCGTAGATGTCTTCTGGAGCGCCTGTCCAATTTGATATGGTAGTACGCATCCTCAAGATCTATGGAGCACATCCAATTATCTTTTTTGATAAACGGAAACATTGACTGCAGAGTGATCATACAGAACTTTGATTTTTTTACAGACCTGTTCAGCTTGCTGAGATCTAGAACTGATCTCCAGTGCCCGGTCTTTTTTGGAAATAAAAAGAATTGTAAGTTCCGGATAATATTTGCTCTGTGGGTACTTTTTGGATGACTCTTTTTTAAAGCAACGAGATAACCTCTAATGTTGCACGGTCTATCTGACTGGGTGGTACATCTGGTAAAGTCCGATTTGTAGGGGGATCGGAAACAAAAGGAATGAGGTAACCTCTGGAAATTATATTTTGTACCCATCGATCTTGAGAAATTTGTAGCCAGGCGCTTGGATACAGTGACAGATGACACCTGACTGCCTCCAGAGACGGACAGTCGGGCAACCATTCAGGGGCGATGAAAGGGTCGATCAGAGAAAGCATCTCTATCACCCTGGTGTTGCGGACTCCCTCTGCCGCAAAAGCAGCGCCTTCCATTATAACCTCCCCTTCTGCCTCTAGGGGAGGGTTGACCCTGTGCTTGAGGGAAACCTTTTTGGGATTTACGGAACCACATTTTCCCTCCTGATTGACCCTTGGTATAGGGTCTGGAAGGAAGGGAGAAATGGACTCCAACAGCAGATAAGGTTTTCCGTTCCTGTTCGCACCTGGTCAAAGTCTCTCTTAGCTGAGGTCCAAAAAGAGTTGAACCATCAAAGGGGACATTGGTAAAGGAAGACTTGAAGGACTCTGTAAAATTGCATAGAAGCATCCAGGAATGTCACCTAAGATCGATCCCTGATGCATCTGCCCTGCTCGGTCCATCAGCTGTGTAAGAAATCAGCCTCATGGAGGAGTTAGCAATAGAGGTAAGGCTGGAGAGCTGCGAAAATACCTTGTCAGCGGATCCTGAAGCTACTGCACCCTGAAGGGTATCTCCCAACTCCTTTAGGAGATCCCTTTGTAACCTAATAAAATGGGACAGGTAGTTCAGAGATCGTAAGGTAAAAGCCGCTGAAGAAAAAGTACGCTTTCCATACCTATCCATCATCCTAGACTCTTTATTAGGAGGATGGATATTTGAGAATGTCTCAGATAACTCCTTCTTTGTGGCTGCTGCTACCACCATAGCATCCACAGGTACTCCCTTGGTTAGAAAGGTTTTGTCTTCTGGAACAGTAATAAATTTATTAGGCCTCCTTGGGACAGGCTCCACTATGTCCGGAGAGGTCCAAGCTTTCCGAGATATGACCCCTAACAGTTGGTTATGGCGGTGTCACCCAGGAGGTGGAAAGTCAGGAACCAAAAGCCTCAAGGTACATTGATTCGTCCTCAGTAGGGTTAGAGGTCTTCCAATCACACCTCTGTCTAAGGATTTCTAGGATGTCCGCAAAAGAGACATCATCAGATGGGGATCCTGGGGACCCTTCTGACTCATCCAAATCAGTGTCAGAAATGACAGACTCGGGTGAGTCAATATGCTTCCTCTTACAAACTCTCTTCCTAGGGACCTCTCCAGTGGGGTAATCTGGGGAGTTTTCAGAAGAGGGGACACCTCCTATGGGGGCTCCTTGGGGCTCTGGTTCCCTATGCTTAGGGGCAGGCAGGGGAGAAGAGGCTGCTACCAGCTGGTGGAGGGACATTGGGTCCAATGGCAGGGCTTTAGCACTTGACAAAGCTCTATCACCTCAAAAGCCTTACCACCCCGCTCCAAAGACCCCTGCTCTGAGGAAACAGAAGGTCGACTCCGAACAGGAGGAGCAGGAGTCGAAGCGGATGTGGGAGCTGAGCTCACGCGAGCCGAAGCACTGAGAGGGAGGGTCAGATCCAAAGAAAAACTGGTGTGACTATCTCTTCCGGAGTCGACTGGAGAGCTTCTACTCCCAGACCCCTTGGCTCCAGACGCAGCCAATGAAGTTAGAGTTATCGGTTCCAAGGAAGCAGGAAGAGTTCTCAGAACTCAGGGTCCCAAGCACTATATGATCCGAAACATTAGATTCCGAAAGTGAGGCAGTAGGGGGAGTAACAGTAGACTGAGGATGGGACAGATCCAAATCCTTTGGGTCTGGAGAAACTAACATTTTTGCCAGTGCCGGGACACAGAGCAGCCTCTTTACTACCCGCTCTACAGCCTCATCAGATAGTGTCCTGGAGGAACAGGTGGAGATAGATGGAGATCTCCTTTGCAGAATAGGAGATCTTAATGTTGGTGAAACTGGTTCCAAGATTGGTGAATGTCTCGACACAGATGATTGTCTTGGAGCCGATGAAACAGACAGCACAGAGACCAAAGAACCAGAATCGGAACCAGAACTCTTCGCCTCTGTCGCTTTTGTTTTTTTTGTCGGTTCCGAAGCAGGAGCTGATGGAGATTTCCTTTTGTGACTTTTAGAGACCGTCTGACCTTCTTCCAGCTGTTCTTGGAAGGAACTACTCATCAGACTCCTACCAATAAGTTTCCTTTTACATTAAGAACCCTGGTGCTGAATGCATGACAAAAAGTACAGAGTTCTTGCCAATGAGGCTTCACAAGACAGTACACACAACTGGTGTGACTGTCGGTTAACGACATTTTCTGAGAACACTTATCACACTTTTTAAAGCCAGAAGGGTGGTGTTCCTTGTCATCTCTATCTTTATCCTTAGACATTTTGTTTTTATGACAGGAAAAGAAACAAATACGATAATAACAGTACAACTATAAAAAGACAAGGTATGTTTTTTTTTTTTTTTTTTTTTTTTTTTTATAAAGAGGAAAACTAGCACACAGACAGGAAAGACCCTCTAACTTAAACTGGCCATACAATCCTTAAAGAAATGGACAGGGGATGCTAACACTCACGCAATCACTCTAGATAATAGGGTAAAACTATTAATAAGAAAGAAGAAGAAATATAGGCAAAAATATCAAAAAATTCCACTTAGCCAACGAGCCAGTAAAGAGGACACCCTCGAAGCTTTCGCGGCAAATGAGATCTAGTGAATTGCCATGGTGCACCATGGGATAGGGGATAGCCTCGAACCAGTAAAAGCTCTCGAGCTTTAGTATCGGCTGAGTCGGAGCCGAGGTTCGGCTCCGAATCCATCCAGCAAGAATTATGGTGAGATAGGACTACATAACATCAAATGTTAACAGAAGACAGCAGCAAAACACACTACAGAGTATGCAGAACTGAGATGCATGACTTTCACTACCTTATAATGGTCTGCTCTGCACTTTGCTTTAGTTACCCCATCCAGTCTGTAGGAAAAACTACTCTACATTATTTCAACGACAAAATGAAACAATTTTGGTGGGATACTGGCTAATGTTCAAACAGTACCAGTTCAAAATAGTAATTCTAAAAATCTTTACTCCAGCAGCACAAACTTGTACTGGTGGTGAGGGTTACTGTAACCCTTTTTTGTCTATGGCACTGAAAAGTATATATAAAGTAGGATATGCAAATATGGGCAGCACATACTATGTGCTATCTGGTCAAACGTAGACCATAAAGAACTTAAATAATAAAGTGCCAGGGAGTTAGCTGTGGCAATACTCAACTATAAACAGTTCAGTTACAATAAACACTGCTAATGCTGACACATATATTCATTCATTAACTAATGCACATTCCAGTTTCACAAAATTTCACTGATCACAGTGTACACCAATCAAGTAAATACTTGTGCACACATTGAATACTTCAGAAAAGTCAAGTTAAGCAACCTGCACATAAAGTTGCTTATCTAATTTAAAAACATCTTGCAGTGCTGCTTGATGTAAACAAAGACCCCCCTTTGATGGGCCTATGATTTGGTTCACCCTAAACATCAAGAATGTCTGTAAATAACTGTACAGGAAGGCCCAGTTTATTACCTGCCAAAAATGAAATGCTTCCTGAAAATCCCAGAAGGAAAGTGGATGTCAGGAAATATAACCCTCGAAAAAAGCAATAACTGGGTCTGCTTGTCACAAAGATTTCAAGAGACATCCTTGTTCAAGACCAGAATGTTCCTTCATCACCAAATGAACGAAAGGCTGAATCAGTGGTATTTGCCACAGTGTATCAATGAGAAAGACTTTTATCTTCTTCCCTAAACTCCTGGATCATACAAGGAAATCAGCACAATTAATGAGAAAATGTACAACAGATACCCTGTGCCACAGAAGAACAAGCCCATCGCAATCCTTCCTTCTTTACTTGATGATCCAAGTCAGAGGATTGATAATGGACTCTGTTATAGTGGAAGAATAGTTATCTGCCCAGTGAGGGCTACATCCAAATGCAGTCTGTAAAGCAGTAACTCCAAAAGAAGCTTGGGAAAGCTGCTTACAACAAATGCCAATGCATTCTCATGCACAGGAAATTGAAACAATGACAGACTGAAGTCAACACTACAAACAGGTGGAGGAAAACTAATCAATCTCTACAAGGGAGATATGGCTTAATGCCCCTTGCATGTTAAGGTGGCACAATATGGACTAGCAGACCAGATGCCAAACTGAAACAGAAAGCCAAAAAAGAAAACATGTCTGCAAGGGGAAACAGCCTTGCCCCAGAAATGTAAAGGAACTTTGGAAACTTATTCAATAACCCATACCCAAAAGAAAATATCCATCAATTGGATGGGAAAGGGAAGACCCACCCAATCTTAGGTAAGAACTGCCCACAATCCTGGACTTGAGACAAAGGGGCAACACCAACAGAAGGTCTGAAGCATCCATACCCATATCATCAAGGTATACCATGACATCAAGAAGGATGGAAGTACATTCACGTCCAGAGGGTGGAATCAGGACAAAACTCCAGCCTTAAAATGTTTCCATGCCTTGAATACCAAAACAAGACTCCCAGGACACCTGCCAAATACAGCAAACAGCTCTGACCCTAAAAAGACAACAAAATGAAAAAGAGGCAGAAGCATTTAATAAAAATAAGGTAGTCAATATGGGATTTTGATTAAGGAGGGCTGGTACCCTCAAAGGGCATTCTCGTGCAGGGCTACCAAAACCTAGCTACCCCAAAAGTGGGGTGGCACAAAGCCTGTACTACCTCCAGGTTTCGGGTGCAGTGGCAAACACCTAGACTGTGAAGAAACTTTAAATAAGAATCCCACCACCGCCAGGATAGATGATGAACCACAGCATACTAGAGGGAACTACTGTGAGAACCATCATACTAAGTCTCAAAAACTAGCCATCAGGATTCCAGCAGAAGCAGGGAAATAATGAACCTCCAACATTCTCTCTGGAGAGGAGGGACCAAGACCAACAACTCAAACACCCATCCACTAACCATGTCTCTGTGGCATAGAGGAATAAGGTCCTAAAATGTATGACCCAGACAACCAGAATTTGATTACAGGCATTGAAAGACATGAGAAGAACAGGCGTGACCAACAAATGCTGAATTGCTGACTCTGGAGGAAGGATTATTGGTCCGGTGGCTGTTTCACTGCATGCAAGCAGAAGCTTTTAGGGGGTAAAATGTTTTAACCAGAAATATGGGCTTGGCTTACAAAGTCAGTGACAGCAGTCCTCATTAGCATTTGAATGTGTGCACTCAGACACAGGAGGGCACAGTATGCCCTTGGGGTATGATAGGTACCCACATCAGCCATAAAGAAGTATAGTTACTGCCTAAATGAATAAATCTCAGAAGGCACAGTTTGTCCTTGGGGTGAGATGGTTCCCCAAGTCAGCCACAAAATAATAGGGTTACTACCTAAAAGAAAAACTCTCAGAAGGCTGCAAAAATGATGACCTTCACCATCAGCTCTTGTCCTCCAAGAAACAAATGGGCTAAATGACCACTGAGGAGTGATGGTCAGCAGGCAGCGGGGGGAGTGTAAAGCATATAAAAATAATCCCATTCTAGAAAGCAGGAGCAAGTGGGGAAGGGCCAGCTTCTGTTTTCTTCCTGAAAGCAAGGTAGTTATTAATGCCATCTAAGCAATACAATCTAAGCCTGTCCCAAGAGTTCTAATGCCATAGAACTGCCTGTGAAAGACAAGGCAAAAAAAAAATGTCCGGAAGACTGTACAGTGAACAAAAGCAGTCAAGATGCAATTTTGCTAAATTGAAAAGATCAATCTCCCAGTCACACTGAGCTAGGAAAATCGAGAATGAACTTCACGTTTGCAGCAAGAACACTGAAGAAACAACCTTTACGGATTCTAAAACAGAAAAGAAGACAGGGATACCAAAGGCCTCATGCCCTGAAGTCTTCTCTTCATCTTGGGGAAAAAAAAAAAAAAAAGAGTTAACAGCATTTTTACTCAAGAAGGTCAACTTCTACTTAAGGTCATTAAGCGCAACAAGGGAGGCATGGCCAAACTTCAACGTTATTAAAGTTTTTTTATTTCAAAACACTGAATAGAAATATTGAAAGAAATGAGCATGTGAATTTGACAAAGAAAGAATTTCAGGATGGATATTCAGTAGAATATCAGGGACACAGTAAAGGGGAAATGTATTTATTTATTTATTTTATTTCCAGTTTGATAACCGGGGAAGTCCACTGGGCCCGAAAGCCCGTTTTCAGTGGAGGCCCGGGGAGAAAAGCTCCAAGATAATACATTACACACAAAAACACAGCAGAACAGATCTAAACTAATACACACAAAAACACACTCTGTTCTAATAGCATAATACTTTAACAATTTCCAAACAAGAATGAGGTGCATTGGGCACTATACATAAGAAAAAGATATATTAGTGCAACTGTGAATGTTAGTAAAGTAGGAAAGGAAAGGAAATTATAGATAGAGTTTGAATGCAAGAGCAGGGATGCATGGGAGAAACGAATAAGAAGCAAAGAAATTAAAGGAGAGGTGTCAGAAGAGGATAGAAAAGAACAGATAACTAATGTTCAAATTGTGGTTGAGTCCAGGAGACCACCTTGAGAAAAAGTCAAAAGATTTAAGGTGAGAGTAAGCATAGCACTTGAAGGAAAATAAAGGGTTTATTCAGGGAGGAAGGAGGAGATAATGAAGAAGAGAGGGAGCTAGGGAGAGTCAGAAGAAGGGGAACCAGGGGTGGGATGGAACTAGGATAAATAGAGATCTAGGTAGGAAGTATACAATTACATTTCCAATTTTGGAAAAGGTGAGAATGAAGAAGAGATTTAAAGTGTTCATAGTTTGTAGTGGCTCTTAGAAGGGAAGGAAGTGAGTTCCATTTTTTGCTGTAGTATAGGAAAGTAGGAGTTGGCCAGGGTCGCTTTGGGTTTGTATACTGAAATAAGATTTTGGTGGCTAGATCTTAGGGGCCTTGGAGGATTGTATATGGTGAAGGTATTAGATAATGCTGGGCAAGCAGTGGGTTTAAAGATTAGTTTGTGTGCAGTAGTAAGTTGGAGGAAATTGAGTTGATTAGGGAGTTCTAGCCATTGAAGACTACGGAGGCAGATGCAGTGGTGTGTAGAATGAGTGGAGTTAGTAGCGAATTTGGCAATTTTGTAGTAGCAACTTTCAAGTTTTGTGGAGATAGAAGTGGAGAGATTGGATAGAAGAGGAGCACCATACAGTAGAGAAGGGAGAAGGAAGGTAGTGGCGAGAGTTTGTCTTGAAGATGGAGTAAGAAAGTTTGCATTTCTATAAAGCATACCGAGCTTCTGATGAGTTTTCTTTATGTTTAGTTGAATATTTCTAGAGGGTCTACAACAGTGACAAAATAGGAAAACAAGACAATAATGGCAGATTTGTAAAAGTAAAGGGCTATTTAAAGGGAGTAGGATTATGCTGACATATGTTCATATTCTGCCTAAACTGCTATTAAAGAGCTTAAGACAATTTTGGGAGAAATAATCAGGGAATATTACTTGTTGGTGGGGTCTGGAACTTGATTTGCAATAGCGCGGATGTATCAAGGTGCCTAAAAGTGAACTATTATAAAATCAAGTATATTTCTGAAAACAATTATGAAAACATTTGGCAAGAAAAACATGAATTCAGTAGTAGGAACTTGGCAAGAATTTACATATTATTCCCCAAGGTACAATAACTGAGGTAGACTGGATAAAAATTATATTTCACAGGAACACGTGCATTTAATTGAAAGCTTTGACACGCATCAAATAACTATTTCAGATCATGCACCAATAATAACCAACATGCAATGTAATTAAGTAAAACTGAAACATGTCCCCACCTATTTGTTAAGAAGGGAGGAATTCAAGGAATGGGTAGTAGAAATCATTTGAGAGTTAAGAGGGAGGCAAAAATTTCTTCAGAAGTGATGAGTGGGAAAAATAAAAATGAAGTTTAAAAACAAGGTAGAAATAAATGAGAAAAACAAATGATTAAGAAGTAATAAAATTATTTAGAGGCTTGACAAAGGTTAAGGTATTAAAGAATAATGGTAATTACACACAACAAGAAGAGGCACAATTGCAGAGTGCTAGAGAAAAAAAAAAGAGTATATGGATAATATGCATGAGTTTAGAAAGATTACTCAATTATTTCTGACAAATCCAGAACACAATGTTTTAGCATGGATTGTTGCCAAACTTGGGGAACCTACAACAAGAAAAATAACCAAAAATATTCAAGATATTTTGGATATTTAATAAAAATTTGTATAAAGCAAAGAAATGCAGAAATTACGAAGGAGCACAAACAGAAATATTTATGGAAGACTTAATTATGCTAAGGTTGAAGGTAGATGAGGCTCAACAACTAACAAGATAGGAGATGAGATATAAATGGTGTATAATCAATCTGCAGTAAAGTCTCCACGAATACATGGTATACTTCTGGAAGTTTGGAAGTTATGAGGGAAGAAAGTGATACAGATCTGGAAATTTTTCCTTAATAGCGTTTTAAAAGGAGGGGGAAGCACTAATTTCTTGGAGCTGTGATGGCTGTATTACCTAAAGATGGTAAAGATCCATCACACCAAGCTTCATATAGACCCATTACAATTTTAAAGCATGATTATGGCAATACTAGCTAAAAGAATGGCAAAGGTGTTGCCAAAAATTGATAGATAAGGATCAATGTGGTTTTGTGGAGGGGAGGCAAACATTAACAGAACAACAATGATCTGGAGGGAAACAATACAGTGGATAAAAAAGTTTACACACCCCTGTTAACATGCCAGGTTTTTCTGGTATAAAAAAATTAGACAGCAATAAATCATTTCAAAACTTTTCCCACCTTTAATGTGACCTATAATTTGTACAATTCAACTGAAAAACAAACAAATCTGTTAGGGGAAAAAAATATAAAAAAATGTACAATACGCTGGTTGCATAAGTGTGCACACCCTTAAACTAATAACTTTGTTGTATGTGCACACCCTTAAACTAATACTTTGTTGAAGCACCTTTTGATTTAATTATAGCATTCAGTCTTCTTGGGTACATACCTGCCATCAATTAAAATGACTCTGATTAACCCCAAATAAAGTTCAGCTGTCCTAGTAGGATTTTCCTGACATTTACTCAGTTGCCTGCTACAGTAAAAGTCATGGTTCGCAGAGAGCTTATAAAGCATCAAAGGGATCTCATTGTTGAAAGGTATCAGTCAGGAGAAGGGTACAAAAAATTTTAACAGCATTGGATATACTATGGAACACAAGTCACCAAAAAGTGGAGAAAATATAGGACAACAGTGACATTGCAAAGAACTGGACATCCCTCCAAAATTGATGAAAAGACAAGACGAAACTGGTCAGGGAGGCTGGCAAGAGACCTATACAGCAACACTGAAGGAGCTGCAGGAATTTCTGGCAAGTACTGGTTGTGTATTACATGTGACAACAATCGCCTGTATTCTCCATATGTCTGGACTATGGGGTAGGGTTGCAAGACAGAATCTTTTTCTTACACAGAAAAACATCCAGGTCTGGCTAAAATTTACAAAACAATACATCAAGTCTCCGAAAAGCATGTGGGAAAATGTGTTATGGTCTGATGAGACCAAGGTTGAATTTTTTGGCCACAATTCCAAAAGGTATGTTTGGCACAAAAACAACACTTCGCATCGCCAAAAGAACACCATCTCCATGGTGAAGCATGGTGGTGGGAGTATCATGCTTTGTGGTTGATTTTCTTCAGCTGGAACTGGGGCATTGGTCAAGGTGGAGGGAATTATGAATATTTCCAAATGCCAGTCACTTTTGGCCCAAAACCTTCAGGCGTCTGCTAGAAAGCTGAAGACAAAGAGGAATTTCACCCTTCAACATGACAATGACCCCAAGCATACATCCAAATCAACAAAAAAATGGCTTCACCAAAAGAAAATTAAAGTTTTGGAATGGCCCAGCCAGAGCCAGATCTAAATCCAACAGAAAATCTGTGGGGTGACCTGAAGAGGACTGTGCACAAGAGATGCCCTCGCAATTTGACAGATTTGGAGTGCTTTTGCAAGGAAGAGTGGGCAAATATTGCCAAGTCAAGATGTGCCACTCTGACAGACTCCTACCCAAGAAGACTGAATGCTGTAATTAAATCAAAAGGTGCTTCAACAAAGTATTAGTTTAAGGGTGTGCACACACAACAAAGTATTAGTTTAAGGGTGTGCACACTTATGCAACCAGTGTATTGTACATTTTTTACTTTTTATATTTTTTTCCTCTAACAGATTTGTTTGTTTTTCAATTTAATTGTACAGGTTATAGGTAACATTAAAGGTGGGAAAAGGTTTGAAATGATTTATTGTGGTCTCATTTTTTTATATCACAAAAACCTGGCATTTTAACAGTGGTGTGTAAACTTTTTATATCCACTGTATGTAGCAAAACACTGCTGTTGTTCATGAGTCCTGATACAGAAAAAGCAATTGACAGAGAAAGCAGGGATTGTATGAGTACGGCAATGGAAGTATTTGAATTCCCTGATACAATATTAAGGTTAAGTAGGAGGATATATGAAGGATCAAGGGCAAAATTAAAGTGTGAGGGTTCCTCTCTGATAAACTGTGTCTGAACAGAGAAACCAGGCAGGGGTGTCTTCTTTCCCTTTTGTTATTTTGTCAGCCCCTTTTAAATAATTCTTGTACTTCTTAGCCATACTTGGGTAGAGGAAATTATCCCAGAATTATTAGGGAAGACAGAACACAATCCAGAAGTTAGAGGTAGTTAGTGGGATAAAATGAAAATGGAGTTTAAAAATAGGTTAGAAATAAATGAAAAAGAAATCTGGTTAAGTAGTAATAAGAATTATTTAGAGGGGCTGACAAAGTTTAAAGTGTTACAACATACGGAGAATCTCACAAAGCAAGAAGAGAAGCGATTGCAGAGTGCTAAAGAGGAAATAAGGGAGTACCTGGATAATATACATGGGTCTAGAAATATTGTTTAGCAACTATATTCTGACAATAACTCCACAGCACAAACATTTTGCGCAATTACTTAGGCAAAAGAAAGAAGAAAAGTGTTGCCAAACTTAGGCAACCTATAACAAGAAAAATAACCAGAGGTACTAGAGATTCAATTCTGGAAACTTTATGAACATTTCTATAAATCAGACAAGTGGGAAAATAAATAAAACAAAGAAAAGGCACAAATGGAAATATTTATGGAAGACTTAAATATGCCAAGGTTAGAGGCAGATGAGGCTCAACAACCAACAGTTAAGATAGGAGGAGATAAGATAAAAATAGTGATGCATAACCACTCTGCAGGAACATCTCCAGGAATAGATGGTATTCTCGTGGAAGTTTAGAAGCTAGGAGGGAAAAAAGTGATAATGATCTGGGAGGTTTTAACAGCATTTTAAAAGGAGAGGAAATACCAACATTCTGAAGAAAAGCTGCAGTGGCTGTAATACATAGAAGGTAAAGACCTTCTGATCCAGTTTAATTTCTCATTTCAATTTTAAACACTGATTACAAATTGCCTACCTAGACTTAGCCAAGGCTTTTGACACGATCAACTCAGGCATCACTGACAAAGTCACCCAGCTAGATATTAGCCCTTATATGGTTAGAAGAGTCACTAACTGGCTCACTGATAGAACACGTAGTCAAAATAGGGGATTCCACCTCCAATAGCAGACCTGTAACTAGTTGTGTTCCACAGGGATCAATCCTGGGACCTCTACTGTTTTGAATCTAATTCTCTGAAGTACAAGCAAAAACTAAAGGTCTGTGGCTAACAAACTTTGGTGATGACTGCAAACTGGGAGCGGACACAGAATCTCCAAATGATGTCAAGATCCTACAAGAGGGTCTTCCACAAACTAATGATTGGTGCCAAAGTCATGGCCTTAAACTCAATGGAAAAAATGTATTATCATCCTTTTCGGTAACAGCGATGCTCCTGCTAACTACCACATCAATAGCAACACCCTAAGTACGCACTAAGTACTGACAGACCTGGGCATACAGGTTGACAGCAATCTTCCCTTTGATCACCATGTCTCCACAGTGGTAAGAAGGGCATTCTATATTGCTCATCGCATAAGTAAGGGCATTGCCTTCTGTAAAAAAAAAAAGTTATAACCTACCTGTACTCTTCCCTCATCAGGCCAATAATTGAGTACAACGCTCCTTTTGGTATGTACCTTTCCAAGCACCTGCAGAAACCACAAAGGTTCCTCCCAAGAAAAATTGAAGGTCTTCAGCATCTGTCCTATGTGGATTGTCTGAAATCACTGACACTTTATTCTGTTTCATACAGACTACATAGAGGCGATCTCTGCCTTGCATATACAGCAATCTCTGACCCTGCTTTACTGGAAATGTTGCATATCCACAAGTCAAATGGTACATGGGTTACTTGCTCTAAAGACCTTAACCTGGTATGTGACCATTAACAGAACCTGCTGGCGGGATAGATTTGTCTTCCAGAGGTTACCACACCTTTGGAACAGACTCCCACTTCATGTCACACAGAGGACCTCATTGGCCTTCTTCAAACTCAGTCTGGATGATTGGATGTGACAGCCATAAATTCACCCCGGGAGTACCACCTGTGTCCCCCCTGAACAAGGGCAATAGGTTCTGATCGTGGAAATATGGATAGAACTTGGCTAGGCTTGTAAGGGAACTAGGGCCATTAGGATAGTAACTTTCTATGATCCTATGACCAAGTTTGGAGCATATGTGCCCTTTCAGTCCAGTTATTTATGCGTTCATAAAATTAATACAGTCTGTTCCTTCCAGTTTCCCTAGTAGAGCAGAAAATCTCAGGTTTTCTCTGCATGCTCTGTCCTCTCACTCTACCATTTTTTGAAACAGCTCTTCTTGAGCAGCCGCAGTCTTTTCTTCATTTCGCCCTCTGATTTTTGCAGTTTTATCAGTTCATCTAAATAGCTATTTAAAGCTTCTTCCATTTCCCAGTCTTTTGTTATTTAAACGATGTATTATTTCAATGTTTCATTTATTTTAATCAGCTCTGAGCACATCTGACTTATTTTTCCTCTAAATTACTGGAAGCCATCTAGTGTACCAAAGTTGGAGCATGAACTGCTTTTGCTGAACAGCTGCAAGATTCTTACCAGTCAGTGTTTTCTCTTCACCTTTTCTTGCTAATTTTCTTTCAGACTTTCTAAGTTTCTTATTTGCTGGCATTCAGGTAGTATACTTACTAGCTAGTAAATGAATTTTACTAAAACAGGCACAACTACTGGCCCTTATTTCTCAGTTTCTTTTTTTCACACCGGGATATCTGAAAATAATTGTTGATGAGTGTGCAATCATATTGGAAAGTCCCTAAGAAAGGTTTCTTGACACAGGCCTCATTCAAGTCCAGTAGAAAAACCTTAACCCTCAAAGATGAAAGCAACAATTGAAAAATCAATGGACTGAAGGCATCAGGCCTAGAAAGGACCACCCTTGACAGATACAGATCCAGCCCACCACTTGTTGGACTCATACTAGATACGAAACAAGAGCTCATCATAATCTGGAATGTCAAACAACATCTGAGTAAAAGAGCAGGGGAGGACAAAAACATAGCTTGCATAGGGTCTGCCAGCAGCACACCAGATCTGATAAGTTCACAAGCAATCCTGTCAGTGAATAACCAAGCACTTGACTCACACTGCGATACAGATAAGGCTCTTCCAGTCCTTAGACAGAGTGAGCTGCACAATCTCCCAATTACATGGAAGTTTGTTAGTGGACAATTGCTTGTTGATGAGATCTCTCTGAAAAGGAATATTGCCTTCTTACAAAGTGGCACCAACATGGTAACTACTATAGTGTTCACTGATGTCAATCTTATCATTCTACAGACCTGACCACTGCCAGTAATGCTTCACCTTGTACCCTTCACAACATGGGAGGTCAAGGTCATCACTGAATCGTGGTTCACTGCTGCCAGTCAATGCTGGGTGAACACTACTTGCAGCTAAAAAGTAAGCGATGCGAACAACGCCCTGCTATAGCCACTGCCCATGGCATCAAAGGAGTCAGCACCATACCATGGAAGAAACTGAAGGACAGTAGAAGAAAATTTGTCACATGTAGTATGGCTGGTAGATCTACAAAATCAGGGGGACTGTAGTTTAGATGCTCCAAAATGAAGTGGATAAGAAAATGGTCAGACCATGAGAAACAACATAAGATGCCTTCAAATCCAGTAGGAAGATCAAGTCAAAAGTATGGCCCAGTCTGTGAGATGAAGAGGTAAAGACCTGTGCAAATCCGAAGCCTTTCATAAAAACTATAGTCTTTGGCAAGGGTCAAGGACTCATCATCAACCAAGATATTAAAGTCACCAAGAACTACTAGGTACAGGCGACCAATGGCAGAGTCAACCAGGAAATCAGTGAAATCTTGTAGGAATGTCTGCACAACCTACTGGACGGTAGAAGAGGAGGAACCTACATTTTGAACCTGTAACTACATGCTCAAATGAGTTTCTCTCCCTAGGGCAACTTCTGTCAGCCCAAGCCCAGAAGTTCCACACACAGCAACCCCACCCCAATCGTGACTCTCCAAAGACAACTTATAAATGATAATCTAGGTGGGATGATTGTGGCTATATGAGGACCGAAGATCTCATATAGCCAAGTCTTAGTGATAAAGGTGGAGTCAACAGAGCCCGTCAAATTCAGAATAATCCTAGGCTTGCTGTGGATTGACCTCTCATTAGAACAAAGCATCCCAAGAGGGCTCACCAAAGGATGGGTCACAAATATCTACAGGAGGAGAAAAAGTGGGACTCCACCAGATACCATGATGCTCATACAATAAATATAACCTACACAACTGAAAGATTGCTATAGGTAGACTGTAGGAGATAAAAAGGACATACTTTAAGTTAAAAAAAGGATGTATACAAACTAAAAAAGTCAAGAAAAAATCATATTAAACTAAGTAAAATTTTAAAAACATTAATTATAAAAAAGTGGAGTACAGAATATAGCATTTTAACCAGTAACTGTGACCTCATCTAAGTCATCCTTTGTAAGCATATGCCCACATCTCCAGGCACAGCATTCACACAATACACAATTAAGAGGCCACATGGAGTCAATATGAGCAACTCAAGACATTCTCTGGAAAAGATCATCCTCAAGCCAAGGCTCCAAGAGATCCCTCAAACTTTCAGACTGCCAATTCCATCAGGAATAAAGTGCAGTTCTGTAAGAACTTACCATAACAGTAGATGTCCTACTGAACACTGCTGGAGTGTTCCAAGCAGATGGGTTTTCACCACTGACATCCAGCCAGGGTACCAAAGCTTAACCTTCCCTGAATCATGCGTCCAACATATGACCTCAGTTTGCAAGTGTAGGGGTATATAGGTGTACATATGAGCATAGACAGTCAGACTATCTCCAAGCTAGTGGCCCAAAGACCTCTGACAGAGACTGATCAGCAAATGGAGGCCAAGCAGGAAGTGAAAAGAGCCCCCTCACTCCAAACGTCCTGCAAACAGAGCAGTGAGAGAGAAAGAGATGGTATATAAAAGGGGGAAGAACGGTGGGGAAGGAATACTGCAAAAGTGATCAGAAGGACAAACTGTCAGTGCAGTTGTGTAACAACTTACCATATGTCCTGACTGAGATCACTGTTGCAGCACTGCAAACAGACCGGTTATTCCTAGAGTTCAGGGGAGCAACAGGGAGAAATGTTAATGGATAAGAACAGTCCAAGCGTTCAGAGAGATGAGCTAGCAAAGGTAGCTCTGGATCCTGAAAAAGCATCAATTCTGTAGTTTTCAGTTAGAAAGTGTGAACAGAAGACCAGGTGGGCAGCTGCCAAGATTGTTCTGAAATCAACCCCTTTGAAGAAGGCTCCCAAGGTTGCCACTGCCCTAGTAGAGTGAGCTCGTGGACAGGTAGGTAAGGATTTGCCATGGTGTGAGTAACAAAAGGAGATGGACTTAGTGATCCAGCTTGCAATGGTTTGTTTACATACTAGCTGACCTGGCTTGGAGTCCAAGAATGAGACAAACAGCTGATCTGACTTAAGAATAGATTTCGTTTTATGCAAATAAAATCGCAGCTGTGTACAAAGGACTGCATGACCCTTTCTTCCCTGTTCTGTGGGACTGGAAAGAAAATAGGCAGGTTGATGGCCTGGTTGAGGGACATCTCATTTACCACCTTAGGTGTGAAGTAAGGGGTAACCCTTAGGACCCTGTCCTTGTGAAAAATGGAATTGGGTGAAATGGCCAAGAGTGCCCGAAGTTCTTACACTCTCCTAGCAGAAGTGAGGGCTACTAGCAAGATATGTTTCCAGGTGCAGAATTTGAAACTTGCTGAAGCAGCTGGTTCAAATAGTGGCAGAGTTAGCTTTTCTAGTATGAAGTTGTGGTCCCAAGGAGTTGGCACAGGCTTCCTTAGGGGTCCTAGATGGAATACCCCTTTTAGGAATTGTTTCACCTTAGGCCTAGACATAGTAGGTGGATTGAGGGGAAGACCGTCAGAGAAGGCTGGCAGGTGGGCTTTGAAGAAGGAATATGCTAGAACTCTGTTCTTCAGTTCACACAATTACTTTAGGGTAACTGGAACCTCTGATTTCATGGGATCTTGACTGTTGTTATGACACCAGAAGGAAAATCTCTTCCATTTGGCTATGTAGGATTTGAGTGGTGGGTCTCTGTGCATCACACAGAACCCACACATACGTCCTTTGAAAACCGATGCCTGAAAGAGATCAGAAAGCTACCATCCACAGGCTTAGGTTTAGGGATGACAAGCCTGGATGAAGCAATGATCTCTTCTGCTATGTGATGAACTGTATGTTAGTCTGTGGTGACTGCCCCTGGCTAGATAAAAGACAACAGAGAAACCAATGCTGCCTTGGCCAAAAGGGAGTCAACAGCAATATTTTTGTTTTAGTTCTCTCTGGACCTTTAGTAATACTTTTGGAGTTAATGGGAGTGTAGAGAAAGCATAAACAAACTTCCATGTCCACTGAAAGGTGAATGCATCTGTTCTACAGGCTTAGCAGCAAGGAGTCCTGGTGCAAAATTGGGGAAGTTGTCTGTTGCTCTTTGAAGCAAATAAATCTGACATGTTCCCCACCTATGAAAAATGTCCAGGAACACTTGTCTATTAAGGGTCCATTTGTGAGGATCCTCAATGGACTTGCTTAATGCTTCTGCTAGAACACAGTCCTGTGATGGGTTGTACACAAGTAGGGACATGTTCCTCTGGGCAGTTAGGTTCCAAGCAATCTGCACAAGTGTAACATTCTGTATAATTGGTATGATCTGGTTCCTTCTTACTTGTTTATGTACCACATGACACTGTTGCTGTCTGTAAATACTTGAAGAGGGCCTGGTTACCAGATGTGTGAGAAAACCTGAAGTGCTTGGATGAGGGCCCTTATCTCTTTCAGGTTGATGTACTCCTTCTTGAGTTTGGATTACCACCTGCCCTGGATTATGTAGATACCTGCACAGGCTCCCCAGGCATCATCCAGGGTGTCTGTGTGCATCTCTTTTGAGCTGGAGTCTGTGGTTTGAAGGGAAGCCCTGGACTGAAATTCACATGGGCCACCCACTATGAGACCTCCTTCTTGATACAAGGTATGAAGGGGATCTTTGAATCTAGAAGATGTTAGTGTTGAGGCCATACTGTTTTCAGGTACCAGTGAATTTTCTTCATATGCAACCTGGCCAGAAGCAGCACTGGGATAGTTGTTGCCATGAAACGCAGGACCTTAGCATGTGTGGAGAGAGGAGATGGGGTGGAAGTAAGCTGTATGGCTTTGGATCTTCTCCTGAGGTAGGCAAGTCTGCATCTTCTTGGTATCCAATCTGCAGCCCAAGAGCAATAGGTCCAAAGTTAACTAAAGAGGACATTTGTAGTTGACGATGAACCACACTTGCCAGAAGAGACTGAAGGTGAACTGGATGTGTTGCACTAAGTTCTGCGGTAAGGTAGTCTGGATCAACAAATCATCTAAGTAAGGGAAAATCTGAATTCCCTAAGTTTGGCAAAAGGCTCTCACTGGTGCTAGACATGATGTGGATACTCTTGGGGCTGTGGAAAGCCCAAAAGGCAAAGCAGTAAACTGAAAATGAGATGAGCCGGTAAAGAACCTGAGGAATTTCCTGCAGAAGAGTGAATGGGAATATGTAGACAGGCATTCTGTAGATACAGAGAGTATAGACATGCAGTGTGGAAGAACAAGAGGCAACAGGGTTCTGTAGGAAGAACATTTTGACAGTTGGCACTTTCAGGAAAGTGTTTAGCAAGGAGAAATCGAGTATGGGTCTCCATTGTCCTTTTTTCTTGGAACTAAGAATAGTCAGGAGTAAAAACCCCTTCCTACAAATATGGCATTCACTGGGTCTATTGTGCCTTTTGCCTGTGGTTCCTGGAGGATAGGAGGAAGAAACTGCAGTTGGTTGAGAAGGAGGAGGAGGGATACCATTCAAGGAGAGGGGAGTTCTTTCCAAGACATGGCATAATCCTTTTGTAAGACAGAAAGGGCCTACTGGCCCAGGGAAATCTTTTCCCAGTTTTAAATGGACTGAGTTAATCTTTTGGAAAGCAGCAGGGCTAGACCGAGGTGGGGGCGGGGGCTTGGAAGACAGTGACAATGCCTTTTCTGAGAAGAGAGGCCTTTGAGATCTGGGATCCCTCTGAGGTTTCTCTGGAAATCTCTTCCTGGGCACATTCTTGTGTTTCTGAAGTGGTCTGGATTCCCTTCTAATTATGCAGGCTAGTTTCTCTGGCATCTATGTACAGAGGGAAGAAATCTTTCATAGTTTTGTCTTGTTCCTGTAAGGCTTTAAATAAGTTGGCTACCTGTGAACTGAACAAAAGATTCTTGCCTAAGGGAGAATTGATGAGCTTGGCTTTGAAATCCTCTGGCATAGATTGAATGTGCAACCAAGCATACCTGCAGATGACAGTGAAATGCAGCACGTTTTTTCCTTTAGTAAATCTAGCATCACCACTGCATACCATATAGATAACATTCTACTTATAAAATCTGGCCCAGTCATCAACTACTTAACATACTGGTAAGATTTCACTTAAATCTGACCCAGTCATCACCAGCTTGGCTACCTAAGTTGATAAACTCTGCCTTGAACTCCATATCTTTGTCTTACCTTGCACAACATATCCTTCATGGTATATCCTCACAGTTCAAAGAAGTTATAGTCCCACGTTATTCCTTCCTTATTAGGTCTGTCATTGGATATAATGCACCAATCAGCAAGTTCCTTGCTAAACACCTAAACCAAACAGAGACTTCAGTGTTTCTTCACAAAAAAGATTTCAGTTCTCAATACCTTCAGCTATTCCGAGAGACTAAAAAGCCCTATCCCTCAAATTCAGTCAAGCGGAGTAATCTCTGTTTAGCACTTCATGGTATGAATGATTCCCTAAATTTTCAAAAACCCATCCATCTGAATAGAACCAATGGTAAACAAATCCTGCCTTGCAGACCTAATCCTACAGTGCCACGCTTTCACCAGCCTCAAGAGAGACGTGTGATGGAGACAGTACAGTCAAAGAATCAGACCAAACTTTACTGGCCTTTTTCTTCATAGACGGCTGGTAGCCAGGAATATCCTTCCATGGTATCCTTAGCTAGCAATTTATGTCATTGGTTCTCATGGAAAATCATGAGGGAAGAAAGCAGACTCCACAACATCTTAGGGATAAATGACTGACAAGACATATGGTCATGGGAAGCACCTGTACAGAACAAACACTGCCTGTGGAGATCTTTATGGGGAATCTGTCTCCCACACTGTCATTTCCCTTTTTTGGATGACATGAAACCCAACAACCAGAAATAAAGCAAACGTAAGATAAAACCAAAAAACCCCAACTGGGCACTTATCTGAAAGAAGTGGAACCAGCAGATGAACAGGCATTCAGACCGATGACTGAAGAGGGCATTCAGACTGGTGGCAAAGAAGTTCTGAGGATGGTACATTCATATGTCAACTTTATGCCCTATGCAGTGTGCGGGAAGCACACGTGTGATGTATGGTATATCCTTTACAACCAAAAGGCTTTGGTATACTGGCCAGACATCAGGCTGCCCTTGGCAGGGGATCACTATTGTAAAAAATACTGCAATAGTGATACGGAAGGACATCAGCTAATAAAACAAGTACCTAACACAACATATATCCTTTCTGGAATAAGCTCTCCTTACATAACCAGCACAGTACTACTTCCCTGGCAGCTTTTAAAAGCAGTCTAGATGGCTAGATGGGTGACTGCAAATTTTCACCTGAGATATGTGGTGAAAATCTATTTAACAGGATGCTATTAACCCACCACCAACAGAATGATATGGTTGACCTCCTCAATGGTCTTAGAACCTATGCATCAATGAACAAGGGTTATTCGAGCCTTCTCCTTCACTACTTTTAGCATGAATCTCTAGGTAACAGTAACAGAAGGGAAAAGCACAGAAAAAAACTGCTTCAATTGTACTGGAATCCAACTTGGGACACCTTACAAAAAGAAAGTTGTACGTTCTGCAGAGAGGCAAACGATGCACTAATGGAGTCTGTCCACTCGGCTGCAAGCAAAAAAATGAGGCTTAACCACCATTCCAAATGCACGTGATTCTTATAAATCACATTAGCCAAAATATTTCTCTCCCCAGTAAATCTATAGGTTTTAGGTAAATATTCCCCTGCAAAGACATGTATGTCCCAATCATTCAATGCCATCCATCAAAGCTGGTAGGGACAACATACCCCCTATTATGCATACCATTCTACTGTGGTACTGCCTGATACTATCTGAAGACCAACACAGGTTACAAAATACCTCAATAATTTAAACTCCATTTACATAGCTAGCATTTCTTTCAGACTCATGTGTGGGCTGGCCCGAGATGGAGAATACAGACCTTGCACTATGACAGAATCTAGACATAGATGTCATCTGTAATTTAAAGCATAAATCATGAAAACCTGAGAAAGTTGAAACTTGAAAAAAAAAATCTTCCTTTGTTCTCCTGAACCACCTCAACTTGTTTTATTGAAAAGAAATTGAAATCACAGCATCTTCCGCTGCTACTCTCCTATTTGCCATTAACTTATCAGGTCTTCTGGCTAAAACCATTGACCTGAGGTTATCTAGGTTTGCAGACAACTGTAAATTGTGTGTTGTCATTCGATCTTCCACTGAGTCAGAATGACTCTAACCTGCATTAGCTGCAAATCCAACAGTCTCATTAAATGTGAACAAAACATTTCCCATACTGTATGGGAGACATAAAACTACAATCAGACACTGCTATAAAGGATCCAAAGGACTCATTAAAAGTTTCCTATCTTTTGACTACCATGTCTCCACAGTACATTAAGCATTACATCTGGTTCATCTAAATTCCAACGGCATCTATCTACATACAAAGAAATTTTAATTCCCCATTACTAGTACCTCACATCAGACCCATTACTGAATATAACCACCCTTTTGGCAAGTACTTTTCTAAACATATCACTCGGGTTGAGAGACCACAGAAATTCCTAACTAAAAAGATCAGTGACCTAAAAAATCTTAGTTTTTCAGGACACTCTGGTTGCCTTCTCTCTGCACTCAGTATCTTACTGATTCCCCCATGGGGATCCATGCCTAGTCTCCTCTTTGACCTCCTGTTCCTTGTCATAACATAAGGTTCCTTAATTACCCAGTTAAAGGAACCAAAACCTTCAACAGACTAGTAGCACCCCTACCACCTTCAACCGAATAGGCATTCTCAAATTCTCCCCAGGGCTATCTTTTGTTGTCCTCCTTGAAAATGGACAGAACTTTCAAACATATGAATACTGATTATTGGCTAGGTCTGTAATGGTTTGCTAACTGACTGCTTAGTACTTTACCTACAAACCAGAAGATTTTCCCTGGCCTGCAGCAGCTGATCCATTATCAGGTGCATTTGACAGTTTCTCCTTTAGGGTCTGAAACTGAAGGACTTCCTACAAAAGGAATACTATTTTGAAAAATGTTGCCTCCTATCAATGGCCATTAAAGCACACTATTTGGAAATCGGAAGCCATGTTCAATGATATCTTTGTCTTACTGCTCGTTAGGTTCTGGGCCAAACAGAAAATCTGGAAATACTGAGAAAGCCCTAAACTTATTCATAACACTTTCTGGATAGGGTAGTTTCCTAAGCCAATCATGCGTTCTGAGTATTCAAGATGATGCAGCTGATCTACATAGACAAAAAAAGCATAACAAACATATTAATGCAAAACTTCAACCAGCTCTAGTTGAGTTTAGAACAGTAGCTGCTACCAAAACAGAATAATTAGTAGAGCATATAAAATAATGCATGAAAACTATAGGAATCAATAAAATGATGTTCGAAAAAACTGGGAAGTAGAAATTGAAAGGCAATATACAAAGAAACAACGGGATGACATCTGTATCACTCTGCAATATGAAAAAGTACAGGGGGTTTAGCATTTTTGCATGGAAGTGTTTGCATAATTACATTTATACACAAAGTGGACTTCAGAGAATTTTTCCTCAGGTACACAACAAAGTCTGAAAGTGTGATGGGAAATACAGGGGTAGTTGAGAACACGTTCTTTAGGAATGTAACTAGTTGACAGAATTTAAAAATTTCCTATAGGGTACTTTTGTCAGTAATGTTAGTGGAATAAAACATTATCTAAGGAAATTATTCTTTTGAGCTGGGATACAGAAACTGAGTTGTGTAGATGTAGTAAGGCTTTACTAAGTTCAATACTGTTGGCTGCCAAAAAGAGCAATTATTTGAAACTGGAAATCAAAAAAAATCTAAGCCAACCGTAAATGAATTATTGAATATTGTAAAGGAAATAAAATAACTGAAAGTGGGGTCTTTAGGAAAACGCAAACTACACAGAAATAAATGGAATCAGTGGGAATAATACATGCAGGATAATGTTCAGGAGGAGTAGTGAAATTTCATGGAAGGCAGAACTTCAGCAATTGAGTGAATAATTGTTAAAAAGAAAACAATGCATAAAATTAAAAAAGGTTATTTTCTTTTTTTATTAATTTATCTGTACTCGTGTTGTTACTCAATATATGTGAATTTCATACAGGTGTTTAAAAACAATAGTGTAATAACTCAAAGATGAACTTTAAATGCTTAAAAACAAAAAGCTGAACAACTTAATAAAACGTATCACATAAACCAAGTATACAAAGGAAACCTATATCTACTACAACAAAAATGACTTGAAGGAAGCAGTATCACAAGAACAGTATCAATCAAATACATGTTTAATTACCTCTTAAAGCCATTCTGTGAAGTGGATCACCTAAGTCAACAGACAGTGGATTTGAAGGATGAGAAAAATGCAAATGGACAATTACTCAAATACTTAAGGGTATACCCTTGGAACTGCATGCAGCCACTAAGTGACAATGCAAACACTACAAGCAGGATGGCAATGTACCAACTAGCAGCTCTGTGAGGTAGGTCGATCCATGTCATATAGGACTATGCACGTCACAACTAGAACAAAAGGACAACTATTTTCAACAAATTTAACATATCAGGCATCTCTGAAACATATTTTTAAAACTTCCCTGACTTTCAGGGAAATCTCAAATTTTATGTCAAAATTTTAATCTGTCCATCCTAAAACTGGTGATTTTTGAGAAGAGGTGGTGGATTAGAGTCAATAAATAATGACAGTTAATACAATTACAGACTACTTTGACTTCGGAAAACACAGTTTAATTCATATTCTTTTAGTCTGTCAACTTTGTAAGTTAATTATGACAATATTTAAGAAATGCTGCTAGAATGATGCCTTTGTCACTGATATTTTTTGCCTTGTCCCCGATTTTCGAAGTAGGAGATTCAGAACTATACTCTGAAAGATCATATAACATCTAAAGCAGCTGCAAAATTATGCCTACCTGATACATAAAATTACACCAAATACTCAAACTATTTAAAAGCCACTAAACGTGATATATACATTTTTCCATTCTTTCAAGTTCCTCCACTCACCCCACCTCAGACCACCTAGCCACTTTTCTATTTGGCCCTTTTGTTCCTCCCCCCTCCAGGCAAAGGATGTTGCCAGCATGAGAGACAAGAATATAGAGGAGAGAGAGCAGCTGTCATCCTGCAGGTGATCAATATTTTTTATTCTCCATCTATCATTCTTCCTCATATCAACTTCCTGACATAATACCAATGCATATCTACTACTTGCATGCACTTCCTGTGGAGATCTACATTCCCAAATACTGCTGCAGTGAACTGCTTTGGTCTTATTCCAAGTGGTGCTTAAAAGATTCAGCTCCTCAATGAAGAACAAGTCAATCTTAGTTACTTACTTACTTACCTACAAGCCCTCCAGCACACAGGCAACTAAACACACCAGCTTCCTTAGGGCATACTGCAACCTTCAACTCTATATCCTGCAGAGCCAGTCAGGGATGAATCCTGTTGTTACAGTAGGTCACTATGTATTTGTTATCTTTATCAAAATGGGAAATGTACTGTAAATGCAGGCAAAAATTAACACAGGAAATACCAATTTGCTTTAAGGCAGGGCCATGGAATTTGAACCAGGAACTAATGCCATCCAGCAGGTGAGACCCGAGGCTCGTTACAAATTACTTTTGTAAAAAGATAATGAACATTAAGAAAGGGGAGGGTGTATCAAAACAGTTTACAGGCACAAATCATAACAGCCCAGTCTCTCTTCAGACATAGAAGGTCTCTCTCCACTCAAATTCAATGCCACTTGAGCAATTAACATCCTCGGGGGGGGGGGGGGGGGTCATAATCTAGCTCAATGTTACTGTCATCCAAAATAAATTCATATTCATCATGCCTGTCTTCTTTACTTCTTTGTCAGAGAAAGGAATCAAGGGAATATAGGAAAAAAACTTGTCATTTCTTCCAAGACAACAGTTTTCTTTAAAATTATGAAAAAATTGACATTATTTATTTATTTACATTTGTTTACTGAGTAATGTCCGTTTGGGCTTGTGGCCCATTTTCAGTGGAGACCCGGGGAGAAAAGCACCAAAAGAATAACATAAGTAACTGAACAGAAATACAATATTATGCACACACAATATTAAGAACACAAGTAATACAGAAATAAGAACTGTGAAAATGCTCCATAAACTAGTAAATAGAATAATTGCACATAAGGCCTAAAGCAGAATGTTGACTACAGAATTTAGATGACTTAAAAATATTCTATAGCATTAAGATACATCTCTCAGAGAAAGATAATCAGTGTAACATATGAAGAGAAATAGAGCTAAAATTAAGGTGAAGGAGAGATGGTGAGAATATAGTAGGAGAGAGGGAATTATCAAAATCAGATTCAAAATATGGACTGTTAAGAGGATTGGTTTTATTAGCAATCTCAATACCCACTGGTTTAGAACCATTTATCTGATTAAATATCAACTTTTCATGTAAACTGGCCTTGTTTCCTATATTATTTCTATTTTCAGGCACAGAAAGGGAATTTAAAAATTAGAATAATTTTGAACTGAATGTTTACCATTCTGTTATAAAGTTTTTTTTTTTTTTTAAATATTAACTTTACTGGGTGTAAGGGACTGTCATAGCAAAACAATACAGCTAAACAGTTAAAAGTTTAATTCTCTTACTCTTATGCCCAACTCCCTTCCCTCCCCATAAACACAACCTGACACAAATCAGTTAACTCTGAAGATCAATTTCAAAACTAATACACAAGCACCAGATTAACACTTTACAAAAGACAGTTTCAACCCCTTTACAATCCTGAGAAAGAACAGAGGTCTACTATAAAAAACCTCAGCTTATTGAAAATGCCAGTTTAAAAATGTGACAAAACAGAACTTCATACACACTTCAAAAAATACTTCAAAAAAGTTATACATCTTTAATGCTTTTACATTCAACAGTATTTATACTTAATACTTTAAATTTAAATATATTCTAATAAATACTGCTTGTTGAATGACCCCATATAAATCATAGTTCTTTGAAGTTTTTAACAGATTAAAAAATATGCATTTCTCATCTTTTTCTTTCAAAAACTGGGTACCAGCACAAAAAAAAAAAAAAAAAAAAACTAACAAACTGATTACACCGACTATGCTGCTTAGCCAAAGCTTACCCAGATTATACACAGGAACAGAACCAGACAGATCAGAAGTACTCAAAAGGATAAAACAAAATTTAAAGGCTCACCCCTCACTAATCCCACTATATTTGTTAGTGACCTAGGGTCACAGTAACTACAGCAAAAAATCTAGGTTTACTAATACATAGCGCAAATTATAGGTTAAGGGGGGAAAATATTGCTCTTTTTATTTAGTCATCACCTGATATAAAGCTACAAGCAGAAAGGACAAAAATTCAAAAAATGATGGATACAAAAAAAAAAAGACCAGTCATAGTTTTAACTGTCATGGAAGCAAACTAATAAGTTGTACTCTATGCTGTACGCTGTCATTGGTTTACTACCAGGTCTGTGCACTCAGAAAGGCTGATGTTAGCCACTAGGTGTCACACAATTACCATTTAACCTGAAAAATGTAAAGTTTATGTAAATGATCACTAAAGGTGAGTAAAACATGAAACAAAAGCTCTGGGCTATGATTAAAAAGAGTGACTTACTTCAGAACTAACAGTCTGTCCTTCTTTTACACTTTTTCTCATTCTGATTTCAATTTCATGGCGAAGAGCTGCAAGCTGACAGACACACAGGGGAAAAAGAAAATGCATTATGAACTGTTACATAACAGCAATTCTCTTTTGCCTTCAATCATTCACTTTCATTTACTTGTCTAGTTTGTGAAAAAATACATTCTCAGTGATTCTTTTACCAGTTTTAATTCTGACAGCAAGAAAAAAATATTTCTGGTTATCATCTTTCTTTCCTTTTCTTTACATGTCTAGTTGCACTTACACATGCATTCTTACAGCATCAGTCAATCTACATGATATTCGTCCAAGATGAGCCCTAGTCTGGTGGTACTTTTCTTTCCCAATAAGAAGCTGGCACCTTTTCAGCAAAGTCCTATGCTCAGTAACATTTGAGAACCTGGACAATGCCCACAGTAACTTAGCACTCAAGAGGGCAGTCACAAGTGGAGTCCCTCAGGGATCAGACCTTGGACCGCTCCTTTTTGGCATTTACTTTTCAGAAGTCAAGGCCAATGTCAGTGGTCTCTGGCTGACTAAATTTGCAGATGATTGCAAATTAGGAGTGGTCATTGAATCTCACACTGACACAAATGTTCTCCAGGAGGGGCTGACATAGACAAACAATTGGTGTCAGAGCCATAGACTAAAACTAAATGCCAAGAGATGCATAATAGCATCCCTTGGGAAGTCATCCATCCCTGGTAACTATCATATTGACAACACACCCCTTAGTGTTGACGCAGTAGTCAGGGACTTAGGGACACAAAAGTACAGTTTTGTACCTACCATAAATGTAGATGTTCGAGTGCTAATACAGCTGCAGTCATAACAGATGGGTTTTCCTGCCGTCAGGCGGGTCCTCGGTCGGCCGAATTCCAAAGTCTAAGTCCGGTGTCGGATGTCGTCGCTTCTTCCCTGACGTCAGTGCGACAGGGGTATAAAAGAACCAGCCGACGCCATTTTCTTCAGTTTTTCTTGCCCCAGATGTCAGGTGCCCCCAGAAGGAAGGCAATACATAAATTTATGTAATAATGCAATGCAATATAATCAAAAAACAGTAGTTGCAAGCAAATACACCATAAAAGAATACCCCAATCAGGTTGTATGAGGAGGTGTTAGCCATTAGGCCTGTCCCAAGAGGGGAAGGAGGGAGGGAAACCTGGACTGCAGCTGTATTAGCACTCAAACATCTACATTTATGGTAGGTACAAAACTGTACTATGTTCATCGTGCATACAGCTGCAGTCATAACAGATGGGTAGAATCCCAAAGCTAAAAAAGGGGTGGTAGGCACTAGGTGGAACTAGGAGGAGCCAGGATGCCCTGCAAGACTGCAGTGGCAAAGCCTGCTCTAGATTTGGAGTATAATGGTAGGTGATAGTACTTGGAGAAGGTATGTAAAGAACTCCAAGTGGCTGCTTCCAAAATATCTTTGGTAGGAACCCCCCTGAGGAAAGCTGCAGAGGTAGCTGTGGCCCTTGTGAAGTGAAATCTGATGCCTGCAGGTACAGTTTTACCATGAAAAGAGTAACAAAAGTGTATGCAGTGGGCTATCCATTTTGTAATTGTCTGCTTGGAAATAGGCTTTCCTTGAGCTCCTGTAGCATAGGACACAAAGAGTTGCTCTGATTTTCTGAAAGGCTTTGTTCTGTCCAAATAATAACGCAGCTGTCTGTGAATGTCCAAGGAATGTAGTAGGCTCTCCCCTTTCTTTTGAGGATTAGGGTAAAAGGTAGGTAAGTGGATAGCCTGATTCAAGGCTACCCTGGATACTACCTTTGGCATAAAGGACGGATTGGTTCATAAGGAAACTCTGCCCTGATGGAAAATGATGAAAGGCTGCACAGCCATGAGGGCTTGTAGTTCCGAAACCCTGCGAGCTGAGGTGACAGCCAGAAGGAAGGCTGTTTTCCAGGACAAATATTGCAGTTCTGTTGAAGCAGCTGGCTCAAAAGGAGGCAAGGTCAGTTTTTCTAGAATTAAATTGAGGTCCCAAGCAGGTACTGGTTGTTTCCTTGGGGGTTTTATATTCTTAGCCCCTCTGAGGAACTGTCTTAAGAGGGGGTGAGAGAATAAAGGAGGATCAGTGTTGTATTCTGCAGAAATGGCTGAGGCATGGATTTTGATGGAGGAGAATGAAAGTCCACTGCTTAGCATCCCAGCTAGGTACTGTAATATTTGAGGTAAATTCAGTATTCCAGGATTCTGACCCTTTTTCTCATTCCAGGCACAAAACCGTTTCCAATTTGTGGAGTAGGCTTTTCTAGTAGAAGGCCTTCTGGCCTCCAAAATGACATCCTGCACCTCCTTGGAGAGTAGGGTCTGTTGTGAATTTAAGGAATCTTCCATGCGGCTAGATTGAGTGTTTTCAGCTGACTGTGAAGGGTTTTGAAGTTGTGCTGAGTCAGTAGAAGAGGCATTAGAGGCAGGATCCATGGTGGGGAATGCGTCAGGCTTCTCAGAAGTGGGTACCAGTGTTGTCTTGGCCAGTCTGGAGCAATGAGAATCATCTTTGGTCTGCCTGCTCTGGTTTTTAATAGAACTTTGGGCAGCAGAGGAAGAGGTGGAAAGACATAAACTGTCATTGTTGTCCAACTGAAAGAGAGTGCGTCCACTTTCCAGGCCTGTGGATGAAAGGTCCTTGAGCAGAATTTTGCCAATTGGTGATTTCTGTGGGAGACAAAAAAGATCTATGTCTGGCCTTCCCCATGCTTGAATTATCTTTGTAAAAACTTGAGGATGCAACTTCCATTCGTGTGGATCTGTCATATTTCTGCTTAGGTTGTCTGCCAGCGTGTTTTCCTTGCCTGGCAGGTACTGTGCTTGAAGTTCGATTTGTAATTCCAGAGCCATGTTTCAAAGAGACATGGCTAGCCTGCATAGGGGGTATGAATGGGTTCCTCCCTGTTTGTTTATGTACCACATTACTGTGGTGTTGTCTGTCCTTATCAATAGCTGGCCTGGATGCAGTAGGTCTTTGAAAGCTATAAGAGCATTTATTACTGCTAGCATTTCCTTTTGATTGATGTGTAGGTGCTTTTCTTTTTGGGACCATTTGCCCTGAATGCACCGATCTGTCATGTGCGCCCCCCAGGCGTAGTCCGAGGCGTCTGTTGTGATGACTTGATTTGCTTGAGGCTTGCAGAATGGGAGACCTGTGTTTCTTTGGCATGCTTGAGCCCACCACAGAAATTCCTTTAGAAGACATGGAATCAGTGGTATTATTGTTTCCAAACTGTGGCTGTGTTGAGACCATAGGTTTTTTAGGTACCACTGAAGTTTCCTCATATGCAGCTTTGCACATGGGATTAGTAGGATGCAAGATGCCATGAATCCCAGAGCCTGCAGGATTTTCCTTGCAGTCAGCCTGGTGAAAGTTGCCAGTTTTCTGAAGTATTGAGTTAGTTGCCCTTGTTTCTCTGGCGTGAGGTAGGCCATCTGGGTGTTTGTATCCAAGCTGGCACCCAGGAAAATTATTGTTTGAGAGGGTATTAGCCTTGATTTCTTTTTGTTGACTGTGTATCCCAGAGAATTCAACAACATTATTACAAACGCCAGATGTTTCAGAAGTATGTGCTTGCTGTCCACTTGGATCAGGCAGTCGCCCAGATATGGGTATATTTGTATCCCTTGAAGTCTGCAGTAGGCGATTACTGATGCCAGGCATTTCGTGAACACTCTGGGCGCAGTAGATAAGCCAAAGGGCAATGCAGAGAATTGATAATGGGTTGAACCTGCAAGAAATCTGAGGTATCTTCTGCAATCTTGTCTGATTGGGACATGCAGGTATGCCTCCTTGAGGTCCAATGTTACCAGCCAAGACTCCTTGCCCAGCATGGGAAGAAGCTGCTGTAATGTGAGCATCTTGAATTTTGGCATGAGTAAAAATGTGTTTAGGATGGATAGGTCCAAAATAGGTCTCCAATCTTTTCCCTTCCTTGGTACCTGGAATAGTCTGGAATAAAAACCTTGACCCTGTTCTTGTGCAGGTACCTCTTGAATAGCTTTCATGTCCATGAGATCTGAAATTTGTTTTTGTGCCTCTGCCCTTTGATTGTGTGGCAGGTTTGGCATGCCTCTCATTTTTGGAAGGGTGTGAAAGTGGATTCTGTAGCCCCTGTCTATAATGTCCAGGATCCATTTGTCTTTTGTGACAATGTGACAATTTTTCGAAAATAATGCCAGTTTTCCGCCTAAAGGTGCTGCCATTTCAGCCTTGCTTGGCATGCAAAGGGGAAAGTCATTGGTTCTGCTTTCTGAATGGCTGTGAACTATTCTCACCACCTCTTTGTGTAGGTGCTTGCCATTGTCTGCCTCTAAACGATCCTTGAGACTGCCCTCTGCCCCTCGGGCATCTGTATTTACCTCTTTGGGGTCTGTCCGTGGTTGGAAAGGACCAATTTTTGGAAGGCCAATTTCTACTGAAACATGGAGGTTGTACCTGTAGGAAATCTTTCACTGTTTGCATTGATTTTGCCTTTTCCTCCATTTTCTTTAATACCTCCTCAGCTTTACCACCAAACAATACATCTTTTTGCAGAGGGGCATCTAGTAGTTTAGCTTTGACATGATCTGGTAAGTGTTGCTCTTTGAGCCAGGCATGTCTACGTATGACTGATCCTGTAATAGCAGCTCTACATGAGGCCTCTAAAGCATCAAAACCACATTGCAAGGTATGTTTACCCACTTGTTCTGCACTATGTATCAAATCCTGCAACTCCTTCAAGTCTGGTTGTTCAGGTTGTGACATTTTGCTTCTCAACTGTGATAACAGAAACTGTTGGTACTTTAACATATGGAACTGACAGTTTAATGCCCTCATGGTTAAGGTGGCCGAGGTGTACACCTTTTTCCCCCACCTTTCTAAAGCTCTGGAATCTCTCTCTGAAGGTAATGGGTTTTTAGCAGTGGAGGCCTTAATTCCCTTGGGACCCTGTGAAATAGTTTCTGGGTCAGCCGCATGGCTTTTGTATAGGAATTGGTGTGAGTCAGGAACCCGGTAATACCTGTCTGGCCTGACTGGAGCTGGAGGTAAAGAATCTGGGTTAAGGCAGGCCTCCGAATACACATCATCTAGAATGTCTAAGACAGGAGGTATAGCCAGAGGCCTGTGCTGAGGGAGCAAGAGGAAATCCCTAAGCCTTTTCTTGGAGTCTGAGTACTCTTGGCCTTCCCAGTGGAAGTGTTCCCTCAAGGTATGTAAGGTTTCCCCAAAAGAGTAATCCTCAGGGGGGGAGACAGAGGGAATGGACTCCTCTGCATCAGAATCTTCAAAATGGGAGTAAGAATGTTCCTAGTCTTCAGAATGTTCTGAAATAATGGAGGCCTGGTCCGAGGAGGGGGATTCTTCCGCCACTCTGGGCCTTTTGTCCGGGGGGGGGGTTGGGAGCCCCTGATAAGAGTAATCAAATCCTCAGCCATTTTGAGCATCTGCTTTTTAGGCATGGGGCCTTGAGAAGGGCCCTGTGGAGCTTGTCTTTTAGTATGCATGGCTGCTTTAGACTTAGTGAAAGCCTTGATGGAAAAAGAAGAGGAAGGCCTGAAGACACCTTGAGAGGTGGCAGGTCTGTATAAACTCTGAGTTTCACCGCCAAGAGTGGCTTCAGTGTCTGTAGTCGGGGTGAGGGCCGAAGAGCCTGCGACCTCGGGCACAGAAGACACCGCCAATGAAGTGTCGTTGGTAGTCAGGGGCTGCGTAGGTGCCTCACTGAGAACCGGACCACCTGTAGTCGGCTTTGGCGTGGTGTCGGTAGAAGTCGCGGACCTTGTATGTCGGTCCTTATCTTTGCGTCTTTTACTCAAAACTGGAGTCGGAGTATCCGACGACATAATGTAATTAAATTTTTTGCCAAAATAGTGTTGGGCGAACTCCGCCCGATGCTTAATAGTGCGTCTGTTGAATGTAGCACAAAAACGACAGGCCGAGATGTCGTGGTCTGGGCCTAAGCAAGGAATGCAGAGGGAATGAAAATCCTTATGCGGTATTTGCTTCCCACATGAAATGCAATTATTAACTTTGTCTGACATTGGTCTGAGGCAAGAAAAGTTTCTAACGGGTACTTAGCTTTCAAGAAGACTTCGGTTGAAAAATATTCGTAATCTCAGGAGCTGGCCGACCGGCACTTGCGAACTGCTTCTGCTTCGGGCACCGCGCGGCAAGAAATTCTGAAGAAAATGGCGTTGGCTGGTTCTTTTATACCCCTGTCGCACTGACGTCAGGGAAGAAGCGATGACATCCGACGCCGGACCTAGACTTTGGAATTTGGCCGACCGAGGACCCGCCTGATGGCAGGAAAACCCATCTGTTATGACTGCAGTTGTATGCACGATGAACATGATAGCAATCTAGCCTTTAACCATCACGTGTCTACAGTGGTGAGGAAATTATTCTATGTTGCGCAACTTATAAACAAAGGTATGGCATCCAAGTCCAAGGAAGTCATTGTTCCACTGTATTCGGCATTCTTCAGACCTATCATTTAGCACAATGCCCCCTTTGGAATGTACCTAACCAGGCATATCCAACAACTGGAATGTCAGCAGAGGTTCCTCACTAAAAGAATACAGGGCATAAGTAAAATGTCCTATGCAGACCGCCTCAAGGCCCTATCCCTGTATTCTGTCTCCTACAGGCTTTTGAGGGGAGATCTATGCCTGGCATACAGGGTGTTGTCAGACCCCACTCTAATGGACCTCCTCCATATCCACAAAACAAACAGCACCAGAATTACCGATTTAAAGACTTAAACCTTGCCTGTGATATAAATAGGACCTGCTGGAGGGAGAGAGAGAGGTATGTATCCCAGAGTCTACCCCATCAATGGAACAGGCTCCCTATCCATGTGAAGCAGAGTTCCTCCCTAACCCAATTCAAGTGCAACTTGGACAACTGGATGGGAAACCAGAAATTCATCCTTGGTTTGGCACCTATGTCTCTAATGGACACAGGTAACCTGCAAATGATTCATCCCCCAGGCCCATGCTTACACTTATCAAGGGTATCAAAACTTGTCAGATATTTGGGATACATGGCTAGGCTTTAAAAGGCCCTTGTGGTCGTTAGCCTACTAAACACCTATGAACCTATATACAAGAATGCTCATCTGCCAGTTCTTACTCTAGTCACCAGTGGGCACCCAACTGCAAATCAAGAAATAACAATGCAGTATTGGCATCACATTATTAAATCAAATAATGTATACCTGTCTGACTATACTCCAAAAGCAGCATCTGAAAAAGGGTACCTCCAACCCCTCCTATAGATGTATACCAATGCTAAGATCACTGCTACCTCAGAAATTAGAAATAATCTAACGTGTCATCCTGAACTAAGCATATATTTCCCCCCAAATTCACATTTTACTGTCCTGCTTTTCCAAGGATCACAATTACAGTCCAGAGAACATCTAGAGACATCCTTGAAAAGTCCTCTCCCCAGTGTGTTCTTTTACACTAATGGAAAAAAAATTGGGAAGTTAATAAAACAGTTCATGAAAATCTCTGAAACCACAATGGAAGAAGTCACAGACTAATCTTGAGAGATACCTCAACCTTGTGAGAAACAAGATATAGTTCCTCCTGTATAAGGGCCTGAACCTTGTAGATGAAATACAGTGGCGGATCCAGGAATCTGCAAAAGGGGGGGTGCAGATGTTCAACGCTTTCGGATCAATGATTTGAGTGTCAGCTATTTGTGCAGGCGTTATCATGATACAGATTTCTTCAAAGTGGTATACCCATCTCTGCAATAATGCAACCCTTATCTGTGACTCCAACAGAAACTTAGCTTGGCAATGAACTGCTGTGATCGCCAGTATCCCTACTGGCAACACAGTGATGGTCTTGTCTCTCGCATGTCCCCCAGACCCTCACTCCTAAAGAGAAGCCAGCAGGAGCCTTAAGCCACTAACTGAACGGGAGTCAGCTGGGATGTACTTGGAACTTTATCCCATTGATCCAGTGGAACTGGCACAAAATGGAACCATTCAATGGCAGAGATTATGAATAAAGTCAGGGGAAACTGTGGCTTTAAGTAACACACACCATCAGGCATAGGTAACCCTTCTATTTTTCCATATTTTGCTAAAATACTGTTACGTACATGTGGTCACAATAAAGAAATTACAACTAATTTTGCTTTATCATTAAACATTTAGCACACAAATACAGTAGTACAGTACAGTACAGCACCATTCAATAAAGATATGTGAACCACCTAGGAAACATGTCAAAAACTACCCAGCAGGGTGATGCCACCATGCTCAGATTCATTCACTGCAACTTGCAACCAGAAAACAACAAAAGGTTCAACAGACACAGACAGACATATACACACACACTGTGGATTCAATTCAACATGAAAAAGCATTTTAGGTGATTGCAGAACTGTAATACAACATTAAATGGAGTGTGTTCCCTTGTTCAGAGTTTCTATCTGCATGCTTCATAATGTGCTTCACATCACAAATGTCAGTAGTACATCCCTCACACACACTCAAAGATCAAGGGTAACACAGACATCCTTCTGAACCCTAACACCTTTCACCTGACCTTGAAACTGGGAGGGCTACATGAGTCTTGTCCTCTTCTCCTCAGCAGACAGGAACACACTGTCCAGTCCAGCTACCTCACCTTCTCCTCTCGCATGTGATTGTCACTGCATGTGCAGCACAGTAGCATCAGCCTCACCCACCTGCAGGAACTCTGCTAGTGCAGCAGCTGGACCGTGGTAGTACCATACCACATTCCTAGACCCAACTCCTTCAGTTTTACATCAGCACCCACTTTTTGAAGAATAAAAAGTATATAACTTTAACATCAGAGTCTGACTCAAAATCATCTTAAACTTTCTGAAATTAAGCCACCATCAACAACTCACCCCAACAACTCTAACAAAGTTCATTACTATTAGAAGAATGTTGAGTGTCTATATGCGCTGTGTGCAGCAGCTTAACAGACTCACACAACACCTCCCTTTTGTATACTATATAAATTACTCTAATTCTACATACATACATGCATACAGACAGACACACGTTTGAAGAGAATGAGAGAGGGAGAGATACATATATTTATACATTTTCTATAATAGATTATGATGCTTCTGTCTTGTTATTAAACAAACCTCAATCCACCAAAACAAATGTGGAAATGCAAAATTATGACAAGATAGATTTACTTGTAGTACTTAAACAATAAAGAAAACAGAATTTAGATATTAAATGTCAGCCACCTCTGAAATGTTATAAGTTATAATGAATAATCGTTTCCTATGGGAGCAACCTTACACCTTATTTATTAAACCACTGAACCTCAATGAGTTATAACAAGGAAAATATGTTGTGCTCAACACTTTTCAAGCCACCATAAACATTTAACAATTTACTACTCAGTTCAGTTTTTCAAACTTTCTAATTAAACTATGTGTAACAATGGCCGTAGCTTACTCTAAATAAAAGGCTGCCTTGCACCTGGTACTAAACTGAGAGGTTAAAATTCTTTGATTTCCCATTTTTTATGAAAGTATATACACATTTTGAAATCATTACCTTTTCTTCTGAGTCTTTAGGTTCAGTGAAGAATAAGGAGGTCAGTGAAGAATAAGAAAGTCAGGAAAGACGTTATCCGTGGTGGAAGGCTCCCTCTGAAACTTTTAGGTTTTTAAAGTGCATATTGGTAGGGATGACAATCTACAAAAATCTATAAACTTAAATGAAAAGTTATGTACCTACCATAACGTTCCATGTTAGTTGTCTTCTCGCCTTCTTTCTTGCTGGATGGGTTCGGAGCCGATCCTCAGCTCCGACTCGGCATATACTAAAGCTCGAGAGCTATTTTTACCGGCTTGAGGCTCCCCTATATCCCACAATGCTAGGCGCTAACTACCCAGATCTCGTTTGATAGCTAACACCATAGCAGTTCTGTCCTCAGAACAAAGGAGAAAGAGGAATACCCATATAGGAAGCCATACTAAGAAAAGGTAACCACGGGAGACCATACTGGTAAGAAAATAAGGCCCTGTAGGATCCTATCAGTCTGTCCAGGCTAGGGGGTTGGAGGGCAGGACGCAAGAAAGAAGGCGAGAAGAAGACAACTAACATGGAACGTTATGGTAGGTACATAACTTCTCAATGTTAAGTTGTCAATCTCGCCTTCATTCTTGCTGGATGGGACCGCATCGCTAGCACCTCAACCCTGGGTGGCTCATCGGAACAGACTCTTGAGGACGGTGGAACCAAAGTTAGCTCGGTTTCTGGAGGCCATGTCCAATTTGTAATGAGAAATAAAGGTATGGGGAGAGGCCCATGTGGCTGCCACACAAATAGAATCTAAAGGCAACCTATCCTGAAAGGCTATTGACGTAGCTAAGGCTCTAGTTGAGTGGGCTCTAGGTCTTGAAGGAAGTTCTTGATGCCTTAGTTCATAAATGAAAGTAATGACAGAGGCCAACTATCTAGAAAGGGTTACTTTGGAAACTGGAAGGCCTTTCTTCGCTTCAGCATAAGACAGGAAGAGCTGTTCAGATTTCCTAACTTGCTTGGTTCTATCCAGGTAGTAACGGAGTTGACGGTGAACATCCAAAAAATGCAACTTTTGTTCCACTCTGTTGGAGTTGGTCTATTTTCTATCTCCCTCAGCCCTACAGCGACTCCTTATATTATTACTTTAGTTTTTAAGTTAATCTGTTAGTTAATTTTCAGTTTAATATATATAGTTATTTTTAATCTTAGTCTCTTTGGTGTGTGTGGTGTGACCGGACTAAGATACTTTAGTGTGGGTGTGTGGTTGTGTGTGTGTTTTACTTGTCATCCCTTCAGGATGTCTAAAGAGTCCAAGGTCTCAGGCTTCAAGAAGTGTGACTCGTGCTGTCAGAAGATGTCTCTGACAGATGGTCACACTTCTTGTGTTTATTGTCTGGGCCCTCTGCACCTGCAGGACTCTTGTTCTGTAAAACTAAAGTAAAACTTAGCCCGAAGGCCTAATAATATAAGGAGTAGCGGTAGGGATGAGGGAGATGGAAAATAGACCCAAATGGGGAACTATATAAGGCGGATACACTAAAGGGGTAAAACAGGATACAACGGTACACTAACACTGAAAATAAGAAGTGAAAACCTTACCAAAAAAATGCTTTTTCAAAATCTAACCTGAGAGCCGGCAAAAACGCAACCTCGCAGCTAAAGCAGCAAACGAGATCTGGATAGTTAGCGCCTAGCATTGTGGGATATAGGGGAGCCTCGAGCCGGTAAAAATAGCTCTCGAGCTTTAGTATATGCAGAGTCAGAGCGGAGGATCGGCTCCGAACCCATCCAGCAAGAATGAAGGCGAGATTGACAACTTAACATTGGAATTTATCCCAGCTTTACTTCTTTTAGTATTTCTCTCGAAACTGCAGCTACTATGTGTGGACTATACTATGTAAAAAACAAATGTAGGGGCGACGGCATAATGTTAATATGCTTGAGATTTTGGCTCAAAAATGCCAAAATCGTGGTCTATTTTTAAATATTTCTCTAAATGATTACAAATTTTAACAAAACAAGAGGTGCTTCATCAACACGTATTTTATGACCGCAGCGAAGTATGAAACTCATTACTGACTGAAACCAACAATGGTTTATGGTGCGAACTTGTCTCCGTCATGAAACATAAGGGACAATTTTAAAAAATACTACTGTGATTTACTTGAAGTTTTCTACAGAACAACAAATTTACATTACCATGCATTTCTAAAGAATAAGCATGATTACTGTCAGGATGCGAACATTTTTATACTTTTACTTCCGCATGCAGAGCCTACCCACTGTTTTTGCTCTGTCACTTAGTAAGCAATTATTGCAGACAGTAGAACAGCTTGGTAGTTCTGCATGTAGATGGCACCGACTGAAAGGAATCGCATCAAAGGTCAAAATAAAGTATGATATTTTAAATATGGCTCTACTTTGCTTAAATAGAACAGCAAGTTATTAGTTAATATGCATTTTATAAACAGTAAGAAGTACGGAACTGCAGCACTTGGCCACATCCTGTGATTTACCATGAAATCAAACAGGGCAAATCACCGAGGAGGTCCGCTCTGTTCAGGAAGACTATTTGTGCAGTTATCTCTCAATAACAACTATCAAGGGGTAATTTGTGTTTTGTTATCATTCCAAAACAGAGCCAGTAAACTGTTTTACCTTGCTCATTTTAAGCAATTAGTACAGTGCTTAAAATAAAAGTTGCCCCGATAATGGAAAAGTACCAAATAAAGTAACATGTATGTAAGACAGGTGCAGAAGCAGATTCAGTGAAAAAGTACAGTAGAGCGCCAAATGAGGGATACGAACAACTGTACCACTTTGGCAGGATTTCTTCAAGACTTGCCTAAGGAAAATAAAAATTACCTCAGATTCTCTGAGCACTGATGTTTTATTCTCTCTTGTGAATTCCTGGAACAAGGTCTTCGGGATCAAATCAAATTTGAACTTTTGGCTTAGCCACTACTACCAAGTGCTTCTTCTAGTAACTGGGAAATCCACTCTATTCGAAACTATCACCAAACACAACTTCAGGGAACTACAGTTTGAGATGTAGTTGGTGGAACTATTGAGGATTGTAGAAAAGGTCACCTGATTGAAACCTCCAATTGTATCTCCCGATGCATCTTTGACGCAAGCAATAAAAAAGTGCTGGGAAAATGAAACGGAAAGATACTGTTTTGGCAGAACATTAATGGATTTCTATAGAAGAATAGTGCATTTCCTTTTTTAAGCCATAAATGAATAATGGCTTTAAAAAAGGGGGTGGTGCGCGCCCCTGCGCCCAGGCCTAAATCCGTCACTGAAATATGCAAAGTGATGGCCAACACGAAAGGCATTTTCCAACAGGCAGATCTTCAATGTCAGTCAATGAACAAGTTTGAATAGTAGGTAAGCTGCTATACCATGAAGTTCAGCTTAAGGGATGGAAGATATCTCTCAATCAAAGACAAAAATGCAGCATTCTTTTATGGAACTACATTATCAGCAAGCCCTGGGTCATAATTCTGCCCTCCTTGGGGTTATGATATGCACAAAAGATATTGTATGCAACCTTGATCCTGGAATTACTGACTTCTCTGCTACCTGACAGACAGGGAGGTACAGAGTTACACTCTACTCAGACTTCAAGCCTTTACCACTTAATGGCAGAAGCCTGCAAAGTATACTTTTCACAAATTTGATCACCTCTGAAGTTCTAGCAGCCAACACAGAGAACTAAAGGAGCATACATCAGTAGTTAAGCTCTGAGGTGAAGCTAGCTGTGCCCCCAGCAATAAGAGACTTCCTGCTTGGGAACAATGGGGACTCTTCTACTGCTAGGGCCCTTAGAGCCTAACATCATGCCCTTCTTGGTCATTAGAGAAATAAAAATAATTAGTGTTGATCTTTCTTCCCCAGAACTTCATGACAAGGTGTAGGGTCAGTGGGAATGGTTGGAAAGGTGTACAACAGCCTTACATGCAAAGAGGAGAAAGAAAGAATTCATCACTCTCTCCTCATGATCTGCTGCACTATGCACAAAAAGGAAAAGGGCTACTTTCTCCTGACTGTCAAAAGGATCATTTTCTAGTGTGCCCTACATCCAGAAGATACTGACCAGACAAGACTTAATCCAGAGCTCCAGGAGAGGTGTTTCAGAACAACCAGCAATTCAAACTTTCATAGAGATGGGAACTACTAAAAAATGACTGCCCCAGTCTATGGCCTAATGCAAGCTGAATATCATTTCCTTCTGTAGGGGGTAAGACCTTGTGCCTCACTTGCTTGTTTAGATACCACACAATGAACCACTGTTAGACCAAATGATGAGTGATGCAAGAAACAGGACGTTATGTACTCACCATAACGTTCGATGTATGTAGTCCATCTCGCCTCACATTCTTACCTGTGGGTTTGGAGCTGAATATCGGCTCCGACTCGGCCAATCTTTTCTAGCTCAAAGTCTTCTATTGGCTGGGCTAAGCAGGTATCCCATGGTGCACTGCTCCATATCCCCAGATCTAGTTTGCTGCGAAACTCATACATAGCCCATGCATACACAACATCCAGATAAAAAGAACAAGCTGAAGTAAAGGGAACACTGTAGATAAAAACCCCTAACCTCCAGATCCTCCAGGAAGGGGGAAGGTGGGAGGGTAAGTAAGAATGTGAGGCGAGATGGACTACATACATCGAACGTTATGGTGAGTACATAACTTCCTGATGTTATGTAGTCCTATCTCGCCTACATTCTTACCCGTGGGACAGCGTCCCTAGCACCTACACCCTGAGTGGCTCATAGGAAAATACTCCTGAGTACCGTGGAGCCAAAGAACGACCTGCCCCTAGAAACCATGTCCAATTTGTAATGGGAAACAAATGTGTGAGGAGAAGCCCAAGTAGCTGCAGCACATATATCATCCACTGACAACCTGGCCTGGTACGCTGTAGATGTAGAAACAGCCCAAGCAGAGTGAGCCTTGACCGGAAATGGCAGGTCTTTTCCTCCCGCTTGGTAGGTGAACGAGATGCAACTAGATTTCCATCTGGATATGGTGACCTTGGAAAGGTGGGGACACCCAGGAGGTGGAGGGCTGAGCACCAAAGGCCTTAAGGAAGACCGACTCCTCCTCGGAAGGGGTTTTAGACGGCCAGTCACCTCTTTATCCTCAGTATCTCCAGGATGTTGGAGAAAGAAACATCATCAGAGGATGACTTGGGGGACCCCTCCGATTCCTCGAGGTCAGTATCAGAAGTGAGGGACTCATCCTGGGAGTCTATGTGCTTCCTCTTGCACATCTTCTTTCTAGGGGGCTCCTCAGGCACGAACTCTGAAGGGCCCTCAGAAAGTTGGGGACCACTCATGGGGGTATCCCTAGGCCCTGGTACTCTGCTGTCCCTGGATAGGTGATGGCCAGAGGCTCTCACTGGAGTGGTAGGGGACAGACTGACCGATCCGCCTGATGTAGCTGACGATCTGGCCAGCGCAGTCCGCATGGCCTCGAAAGCTGGTCCCCCCCGAATCCAAGGACCGGCCAGCCTCCGAGACCACGACGGGAGTCGGAATTCCTCGAGCAGAGGCACCGAGAGGGAGGCTCGGAACCGAAATATGTCCCGAGATGTCCCCCTCTGGCCCGACTGAAGAATCCCGAGTCCTGAACCTCGAAGACAGAGCCGACGGGGTTGGAGCTGATGTCGGCACCGATGGAGCTGGAGGGGCCATCGGAACCGGACTAGCAACATCACACGGTGCTGAACACTCCGGCTCCGAAGACAGAGATGCACTTGGAGGAGGAATGGTCGAAGCAGGGGTCAGGACGGGGCCGGAGCCGACTGGGCCGGAGCCAAAAACAATTTTGCCAAAACCGGTGACTGGAGAAGCCTCTGGACCACCCTATCAACATCCATATCCGAAAGGGTTCTGGAGGATTTGGAGGACAGGGAGGGAGATCGAGATCTCCTTTCAGGAGAAACTGGTCTGAGACTGGGCGATCGGCTCAGAAGAGGTTCCAATATAACAGGAGCCGATGCCGGTTCCATCACCACCGACACTTCCTGCAGCCCCGAGGACAGTGTAGCCGAGGAGGTCGATGCAATTTTAGTGACTTTCTCCGGAGGCTCCGATGAAACTGATGGAGCCAGAGATCTCTTTTTAGACTTGGATGATTTAGACTTAGCGCTGGGAGAAGAATCTAAGACCTCTTCGAAAGGGGGTTTCAAAAGTCCCTTTAGGATCAGCTTATTCTTTCTCTCTTGGAGCACTCTGGGACTGAATGCATGGCAAAAACTGCATGACTCCTGCAGATGAATGGCTCCCAGGCAATAGACACAAATAGAATGCCCATTGGTAATGGACATTTTGTACCCACATTTTGAGCACTTTTTGAAACCAGAAGGTTTGTGCTCTTTGGAGTCTTTAGACATAATCACCAGACAAAATTCAACAACGCAACCTAAGAGAAAATCTGACAGGAAAACTCACAGACACTCAACACCACAAAAACATGGGAATCAGACAAGGTTGAAAACGTGCACACACTCTAGAGATACACACTGAGACCAACTATGCCAAAAACCTCTAACTAAAAACGGTTAATAACTACAAGGGTGGATAACTGACAATCAAACCTCTAATTTAAATGGTTTGACAGACAGAAGGAAAGGACTAGGTCCTCTAACTGAAACGGGCCTAGCCCGAGGGAACAGTTATCGGGATACCACAAACAAGCACACTACCAAAATGCTAAACAACACTAAGGACAATAGCTATGAAAATAGCTTTTTGTTTCAGAGCAATAAATTTTCTCAAGACAAGAAAAAAGGTACTTAGCCACAGCCAAGAGCGAGACCACATCCGAGCTACATGAGCGGCAAACAAGATCTGGGGATATGGAGCAGTGCACCATGGGATACCTGCTTAGCCCAGCCAATAGAAGACTTCGAGCTAGAAAAGTATGGCCGAGTCGGAGCCGATATTCGGCTCCGAACCCACAGGTAAGAACGTAGGTGAGATAGGACTACATAACATCAGTTGTTTCCATAATGCTTTAAGGACCATAAACAATGCTCTTAACTCCACAAAGTTGATAGACAGGCCTGTCTTATGTAGGTGCACTCCACAGTCAACCAGCAAAGCATCTATCATCAAGTTCTGCTATGGTTACAGTTGTAGAAAAGCAAAACCTACCAACAGATTGGCTACAGCTGCCCATCAGTCCAAGACACAACAATAAGGCTGCCACACCAGCAACATGTCTGGGAGTACATGGTGGTTTTAAGACCCCAACATTTCACAGTCCTCTGTAATACCAGCATCCGCAATATCATGCTTGCAGTCAAGCCTATAAAGTACAGCAGCATCCATGCCTAGATCCCGCACTGCGTCCTCACCCAGGAGACCAAGACCTTGACCTGCAGAGGTCCCTTCAAGGCCAGAAATTACTGTTAGACTACTCTAAGAAGAAGAAGAAAGACTACTTCTGGCCAGTGTCCAGTTTTACATCAGTGAATGACTTCCTCTAAGAAGAAGAAAGACTACTTCCAGTTAATGATGACTACTAAAGACTTCAACATTTGGATGGCCCACAGCAGTGCTGTCTCTAGTAAGTCCCTGTATGAAGTTACCAAGAGACAGTTATTTAATTAAGGAAAACCTGTAGACCCTTCATAAGCAAGGGTCTATCACTACATCCAATGGGCTTGGTGAAGGCACTGGGTGCTGAAGAAAGTTGAAATAGCAACAATCCATAACTGAAGTGCTGCCACCCAAAGCAAACTAGACAAGTCTTCCATGTAGTAATGTAATGCTAATGTACTAAAACATACTTATGTCCACTGAAATCATTCAGTCACCAAGCAGAAAGGTATAACCACCTGCAAGGTAATTATCAGAAAATGAACATACCACATGTGCTGGTTGAAGTTGCTAATGTAAAAAACAGGACAGGATTCATCTTTCCTCTTATACCAGGTGATCATTTTTTTTATCTCCCTGTAACTCACCATCAGCTGTCCCCATTCCTCTCCTCATCTATTGGGGTCTACCAGACTCACATGGTCTTTCCCTGGATTAACTCCAACTTATGTCAAGGTCTGGATGAAGAGATCAAGGAACCTGGGAAAGCATCGCCCTGCTGCCTTACAGCATTTCTGCTGCTAAATCCATGCCACATTGTATCTGAATCCCACACCCAGAGGCTGGTGTGCAATGAGCTTCTGTGACATACCAGGCATACCTCCATATGCACCTCAGCCATGACACCTGCACTCTACAGTACAACACCCCCTCAACTTTTAACCAACATGTGTCCACTGCTGTAAGAAAGTCCTTCTATATTGCACAGCTTATAAACAAAGGGGGTTGGTCTAGATCTAGGGATGTCTTTGTTCCCATTTACTCAGTCCTCATTAGGCCAGTCACTGAATAAATTTATTCTACGCTATTACCGGCTACAGTTTTGTGTATTCCAGCTTCAGTCTGCCATACTATCTTTTGAACAGTTTTTTTGGCGTGTTGTTTGGTATATTGGTGTTCTTATTGTTTCGTCTACCATGGCAGACGTTGCAGATGATACTATGATGAATTTATCGGTGCATTCCACACCGACGTCTAAATTCGACAGAGGAGCTGACAAAGTAAATCGACTGCTTATTTCTACGCTTACGGATATACAATGTTCGCTAAAATTCCTTGTGGCGAAAGCCAGTAACTCTACAGGTTCCAGTGATGCATCCAGCCCAACCGGGGCGTGTGAGGAATTACCGACAGCTATTCACTTGAGTAGCCCATCTTTTTCAGACCGACGAACAACGGTTAACCCAGGAACAGCTAACAGCATTTCAGGAATTAACAACACTAACTGTGCGGGGTTACTAAACCGCCATGACAATCCTTTTAGTATGTACAAACGGAATTCGTCTTTGAACGATGACAACTACATCAACACACAGCGGGACCTTCTACTTAAACTTCTAAAAAGGTATAAATCTTTAGATTTAGAAAACTGCTACTTCACAAAATGTATTGAATTAGGAATAGTCCCCAAGGGCTTGCGTTTTTTTAAATGCCCAAATGGAGTGGGAGTGGACCATCCCATGTTTGACTCTTTGACCACTTTTTTCAACGAAGCTGGTCTCCGTTTTTTACAGTTGCTAATAGACAATAATACAGAAAAAATGTCTTTGATATTCAACGACATTAAGGAAGTTGAGGCTGGTCTCAAACAACGTGTGTTAAGTAATGACTTTAACTCTTTATATTCCTTTTTTTCTAAAGAGTTAATTGAGCATGCTAAAGTAGTTACCAACAGAAAACAGTCCAAGATGGAGAGGGACATTGCCTGCTATCGAAATAAAACAGCTTATAGCCAATTTATACCTAATTCACGGAATCGTGATTTTCGCTCGCAGGGATATTCTTCCAATACACGATACCGCACAGAAGCTGTTACAAACAAGCAGCCTACTTTATCAAGTATAGTTGCACACAACAATCATTCTAGCAACTATAATGCTGAATTTCCGCCGTTGGTATCAGGCTCGTCTTGTATTGACATTTCTAAAGACATACAAATGGATAGACAATCTGACAATAACGGCATTAGGGGTTCTACTTCTGGGAACTCTGGTTGCCGTTCCATTTCCAGTTTGGTAAACAACACAAATAAGCAGACTGACATAAATGAGTCCACTAATAGTCATAAGAACAAAAAGAAAGCTCAAGATACAGACAACTTAAAAAGTACTATCTTGACAAGAAGCCGTACTTTTTTGGGCTCGAATTCGTCGGGGGACGAATGTTAAATAATGATGTGGTTAACATTAGTGGTTTTGGTATCATTAATTTATCTAATCACTCTTTTAGTAAGGCAGAATTAGCAGTACTTAGCTATGGTTTTAATTTTATTCCATATAAAAGAGCCAATTTTGGAAAAACTATAATTGATTTGAAAAAATATACTAGAAAATTAAATCTATCTTATTTGATGCACGACATTCCTGTATCTAATAAATGTCTCCATAAACCTTCTTGTTATGTCCCTAGTCTTCATCACACTCTTAAAACTTTTGAAGACTTGTGTATTAAGGACATTGAAAGTTTATTTAAGTCTAATATTTATTTTCATGACAACTTGACAGTTCAAGAAAGGTCAGCCTTATGCAATTTAAAATCACTTACAGGGAAACTTAGGTTTATGAAAAGCGATAAGGGGTCCAATACTGTTATCATGGAATATGAGCAATATAATGCCATTATGTTAGAAATGTTAAACAACACTAATGAATACGAATCTATAGCTTATTATGAGATATTAAAAAGTTTTGGAGTAGTACATTCATATTTATATGATGCTTTAATGACTAGTGAGATTAATTTAAAATTATACAATTTTTGTCTGATTGATAAACCCAAAATTGGTGTTATTTTTGGAGTCCCAAAAACTCACAAAAGTATTTCCAATCCACCCTTGCGTCTCATTGTGTCTTCCCCTCATTCTGTAACTGAAGGAATTTCCTTAATTGTTGATGCCCTGTTGGGACCTTTGGTTTATGAGAATGCATCTTATATCCAAGATTCTTGGCACTTCTTGGAAAAAATTAATGTTTTCTCCAACAATGTTTTCGCCAACAAATTTGATGATTCCAAACACGTCATGTTTACTGTAGATGTCATTTCTCTCTATTCTTGTATCCCCCATGACGAAGGGGTTGAAGCTGTTCGTAGCTATTTAACTACTAGGAATTTATTCAACAATTCCCTCATTAATGTTATATGTAGATTTATAGAAATCATTCTAGAGAACAATTTTTTTATGTTTGGTAAGGCTTATTATAGACAAAAACGTGGCGTAGCCATGGGGTCATCGGCAGCACCTGCCTTTGCCAACCTTGTAATGGCATGGTGGGAACTAGAATCTATTCCAGCATTAAAAGAACATTTCAATATTCTTTTTTTCTGTAGATTCATTGACGATTTGTTTTTTATTATAGAAGGAAATATGGATACGGTCCAATTGTTTTTTAATAAAATTAATTCTTTTTCTGAGTACATCAAGTTCACATTAGGTGAAGTAGGATTAGCAGTTAATTTTTTGGACACCCATATATGGTGGGATAAGGACGAACATATTTTTCATAGTAAAATTCATAGAAAAGAGACCTTTACAAATGGTTATTTACATAACAATAGTGGACATCCTTCACACATGAAGAAAAACATTCCAAGAGGGCAGTTCATTCGAGCCTGTCGAATGACTACCAAACTTGATGCATTGGTTTCTGAATTTCATTTCATTACATATTTATTTGAACAGAGAGGATATGATGTGGAATTATTGTGCAAAACGGGTGAGGAAATTTACAACAAAAGAGCAACTCATTATCCTGCTATATTGCATGATACCCATACAGTTTTTACTCATGGCAATAAACAAAATATGAGTAATGACACCATTTGTTCCTTTGACATGAGTGTTGATAATTATAGGATTCAAAATATTATCCAAAACAACTGGAAAGTCATACAAGGAAACAGAGATATTTCTAAATTAGTTGGAAAAGACCCAAAATTTGTGTTTCGTAAGACGAACACATTAAAAAATATATTAGAGAAACATCATAACATTGATTCAGTTACTCTGAACAAGAGAACAGGAATGTTCCGTTGCCATAACTGTCATATTTGTAAATATATAGCTGAGGGCCCTTATATCAACATAGCCACTTCTGATAGAATTATTCAAGTTTCTGACTTCATTGACTGTAACACTGTTGGAGTAGTTTACGTTAGTATTTGCTCTTCTTGCCCTAGATTTTATGTAGGAATGACATCTAGGTCTTTAGCTACTCGTATTAAGGAGCATTTATATGCAATTAAAGCTAAGGATGATAATAACGCCCTATACAAGCATTCCATTACATGTGCAACATTTAACAAATTCTTATTTTCAGTACTAGAAAAATGCAAACCAGATAACAGGGCTGGGGATTTTAAGAACTATATTGAGCAAAGGGAATGTCTATGGCAAATTAGATTAAAATCAGACGTTTATCCTGGTCTTAATGAGAGTATAAATTTAAAATGTTTTTTAAAAAATGGAAAATTAACCATTAACAAATATCATGGTATAGATTTAAGGGCTTTTTTTAATGCTTGAAGGTTTATTTATTTGCACATTTTGTATTTTTTATGTATTACAATGTAATTTATATAGATTACTTAATTGATTTTTTTGATTGATTTTTTTAATTGAACTTGTTATTTAAATTGTCTTAGTATCATGACCATTTGTATTCTGATGAAGTTGTGACGAAAGCGGAAATTAAATTTATTCTACGCTATTACCGGCTACAGTTTTGTGTATTCCAGCTTCAGTCTGCCATACTATCTTTTGAACACTGAATATAATGCCTCCTTTGACAGACACATGCAACAACTGGAACACCCACAGATATACCTAACTAAAAGGATACAATGGCTAAACAACATGTCCTACCTGGACCAACTCAAAGCCTTGTCATTATACTCGGTATCCAACAGAATGCTTTCAGGTGACCCGTGTCTGGCATACAAGGCATCCTCCGATCCATTAGTGATGAATTTAGTGCTCTCCAGCAAGTCAAACAGCATCATAAATATTTGGTCTGGGGATTTAAACCTCTTCTGCAACATCAGCAGAATGGTTTGGAGGGAGTGGTATATCTCACAGAGGATACCGCTGCTCTGAAACAGACTCTTATACATGTAAAATAAAGTTCTTCCCTGTCCATATTCACCTGCAACTTAGATCTGTGGATGGGAAACAGAAAATTTATCCCAGGACTAAAGCCTGTACTACTAATGGACACAGGCAGCTCCTAAATACTTTATCATATGCATGGGTCCTTTCAAATTATCTATGGTATGATCCCAGTTACTCTCATTAGAGGTAATACATAATTATTGACCATATGATGGGTAAGGCCAAACAAACAAATGGGATAGGTTATATGAATCACAAAAAGGAAAATTGGCTAGGTTTAAAATGGCCCACAAGAGCAGCTAGCCTAGTACTTACCTACAAACCTATAAAGTCCTCAGCCTCTACCAATGTCCACAATGGGGATGGAAATCCTCCCTGCCTGTGTCATCAAGCACCCTAACTGCTGATGACATCTGGGTCACCTGCACTGTTGTCACTGTTTTATCCCACTATGCCACAGGTTTTAAAACACCTTCTGTCAAAACTTTCAGAAATAAGTTGATAAACCAGATATAAATGTATTTCTTTTAATATATTATGGACTGTGTAGATTTGGGACAGACACGAAGAAGATAAGAGGAAACGAGGGCATCTAGCAAAAGAGGCAGATGGATTGTATGACAGGATCTGTGGCAGTCAGACATGAGTGACAAAGAAGGCAGGAGTGTGGCACTGAATCGAGAAAGATGGCGACAGTTAACACAACACCCTGACCCCAAGTAGAAAATGGGAAGAAGGAGGCTGATGCTGATATGGACTGTGAAACAGGAAACTACTTCATTGAAAATTTAGATCCACAATTAAAACATCAAAAACTTGACTGATATAGTACGCAAGCCCTACTTAACTTCTGCATAAAAGGATGCTTTGCCTCTTATATCCTTAACTAATACCCGCTCCAAGTTGTCATTAATATCAACTTGAAGGGAAATTTGCAAAACTGCTTAGACAAAGTAATTGTTAGTCTAACAAATGATTACCTCATATCCTTGTCATATTTAAAACATTTTCATCTAAACCTAACAAAACATTAAAATGGTCACAAAAGGTAAAAAATACAAATAAAAAGAAAAAGGCAATCAATGGTGCATATTAACACCTCTTTTTAACTTACATCTGCTTCTTTGGTAAGATCAAATTCCCGGGAACTGTCTTTAAAGATGCCTACATGATGAGGACCTTCACTAAGTGTGACCTACAATTGACAGAAAAGTAAAAATGAAATCAGCTTAATCAAAACGACTAAAACATCAAAAATAGACGTTTCTGCCTTTATAAAATAAAAAAAAAAAGTTCACAAACCAATTTGTCCAGATTGATAGCTTGACAAAAACAGACTCATTATCTTAGTATCAGAAATGAGCCTGGGAATTGTCTAAAATGTGTTTCACACAGACAGTGAGGCATATTTCTGGAATTTAGCACACAGACTGAAAATAAATGCTAAAGTTTTTTTTTTATATACAAGAAATCTCAAGAAGAAAGACAGAAAGACAGGTCAGTAATTACCTAATCACTATTTTGCATATGTAACCACTGCTTATACACAAGATTTCTAACCGTACAGATAGCCATCGCTACTATTACCACCTCTCCCAAAAAATATTTTGGTAGCTTATTTCCTACTCTCTATCATCTGCCAAATTACCTGGTTGCCTCATTAGTGTACATCATGTATGCCCACCCACATTCACATTGGCCAGTTCTCACAAGGCTTCACCAGGAAATCTGATGGCCCAGTTCCCTATTAATAAAATTATAATCTGAATGGATTAATCCAGAACCAGATGCAATGGCTTCACAGAATCAGATGTAATGGTGGGATAGTATGGCCACTACTTAGACAAAAGTACAGTTTTGTACCTACCATAAATGTAGATGTTCGAAGATCCACATTGCTGCAGTCCTTACACTTGGGTAGTCCGCTGTCCTCGGTCGGCCCGAATATCAAAGTATAAGGCTGACGTCCGTCAAGGCGCATTTGACTGACATCAGGACGTCAGGGTACAAATGCGCATGACCGACGTCATATCCTCAGTCTTTTCTTGCCCCAGATGTCAGAAGACCCTAAAAATAAAGGTCAAAACCAAAAGACAGCAAACAAACAACCAACCACCCGTGCACTAATTATATGTACAATATATACAATATACACAATATTTACAACCCAACCCACACAACCAACTCTAACTACAGAGGGGAAGGAGGGAGGGTAAATTGGACTGCAGCAATGTGGATCTTCGAACATCTACATTTATGGTAGGTACAAAACTGTACTATGTTCTTCATCTCACATTGCTGCAGTCCTTACACTTGGGTAGAATCCCAAAGCAGAGGTAAGGGAGGATGGCCAAACTATAAGGAAGCAGGAGCTGCCAAAATGCCCTGCAAAACAGCAGTGGCAAAACCAGCCCTGGATTTAGAGTAAAGTGGTAGGTGATAAAGTAGCTGCCTCCAAAATATCCTTGGTTGCCACCCCCCTCAAAAAAGCTGTCGAAGTGGCAGTAGCCCTAGTGGAATGAGGCCTAATCCCAGCTGGAATCTCCTTGCCATGATGGGAATAACAGAAGGCAATGCAAAACCCAATCCACTTAGAAATAGTTTGTTTTGACACAGGCTTGCCCTGAGAACTCAAAGCAAAAGAAACAAATAACTGCTGAGACTGCCTGAACCCTTTAGTTCTGTCCAAATAATATCGCAACTGCCTGTGTACATCTAAAGTGTGCAAAATCTTTTCCCCTTTATTTTGGGGATTTGCATAAAAAGTAGGCAAATGAATAGTTTGGTTTAAAGCCACACTAGAAACCACTTTAGGCATAAAGGAAGGATTAGTACGTAAAGATACCCTATCCTTATGGAAAATTAAGAAAGGCTCAACCGCCATAAGGGCCTGTAATTCAGATACCCTTCTTGCAGAGGTAATGGCCAACAAAAAAGCAGTCTTCCATGATAAATATTTCAACTCAGTAGTAGCTGCAGGCTCAAAAGGTTGTAGAGTGAGTTTCTCCAACACAAAATTGAGATCCCAAGCAGGAGTAGGAGCTCTACGTGGGGTCTTATATTCTTTGCCCCTCTAAGAAATTGCTTGAACAAAGGATGAGAAAACAATGGTGGGTCACAGTCATAGTGAGCTGAAATTGCTGCAGCATGAACCTTAATAGAAGAGAAGGACAAACCTTTGTCCAGTAACTCAGTAAGATATTGAACAGCCACACTTAAATTAGGCTCAGAAACATCAAAATCCTTTGCTGCACTCCAAAATAAAAATCTCTTCCATTTATCTGCGTACACTTTCCTTGTACTAGGCCTTCTAGCTTCCAAAATCACATTCAAAACTTGTTGTGGAAGTTGAGACCCTCTATGGTTCAAAACAGAATATGCCAGGCTGTTAGGTGAAGAGAGTGAAGTTTGACATTGAGCAAATGACTGTCCTCCTGGGACAACAGGTGTGGAATCGAAAAAGAAAAATCCTCAGGAGGAGAAGCAGAAGGAGTAGAATCATCCACATCAGAATCAGAATAAGGAGAGTACTCCTGCAAGTCTTCAGCCGAAGACTCTGAAACATCCGAAGCCTGCTCAAAACTCCCTAGCTCAGGCTCCACCCTAGGTCTCTTATCAGGAGGGGGCAAAGAACCCCTAATCAAAGTAATCAAATCTTCTGCCATTTTAAGCATATGCTTCTTGGGCACAGTTCCAGAAGAACTAGGGGTGACACCAACTGAAGCTAAACCTGGCCTGCCTCTAGGAGAAGCCTTGGAAACAGAAGGAGAGGGCCTAACCACCCTAGGCAGGGGGGGGAGTATAGTAACCTGAGAAGCCCCCTCACCCTGACCTGCCTCCTGAGAGGCCACATCCTGCAATAACAAAGTCTCTCCCTGGGAACCCAAAGAAACCTCCGGTGGAACCACCGGCTCCACCGACACCTCTAAAGAACCGGCGTCCGGTACGGACGGTTCTTCTAGCCTAGGCTTAACTGCTTTGTCCTTGCGCTTCTTGAAGAAGCGCCGGAGCATCCGACGGCATTTTATAATTGCACCGCTTCGAAGACTAACCTGGCACAATCTAATCTCCTCTTTATAGTGCGCTTATTGAATCTAGCACAAGAGCGACACCCAACAACATCGTGCTCAGGCCCTAAACAAGGAATACACAAAGTATGATAGTCTCTATGCGGTATCTGTTTCCCACAAGAAATACAATTATTCACTTTTTCTGACATCCGGTAAACCACTGAGGCAAGAAAAACTAAAATATTCCCCAACGGGGTACTTAGCCAACTTTGACTCGGTCTGAAACTCCGAAATCGAAAAATTTCAGAACGCCAACCGGCACTTGCAATACTGCTTCTGCATCGGACCATGCGGCAAAAAAGACTGAGGATATGACGTCGGTCATGCGCATTTGTACCCTGACTTCCTGATGTCAGTCAAATGCGCCTTGACCGACGTCAGCCTTATACTTTGATATTCGGGCCGACCGAGGACAGCGGACTACCCAAGTGTAAGGACTGCAGCAATGTGAGATGAAGAACATCCAATAATATATATATTTTTTTTCACATATGACTATCTCTCCTGCAGTAAGTATATAGTGCACATATCTCAGGTTTTTATCAGCAATTGAGCAGTATAAATTAGAATTTAAGCATAGTGTCCCAAAAGAAGTGGAGGTTTTAACAGGTGTTCAACCCTACTCAGCTTCTAGGCACAGTATGTAGTAAACTAACTACTACAGAGGTAAACTGTCTGAACTGCCTCCAAAATTTAATGAAATACAACTTACAATGCCAAAGCTTTTCAAAGTACCTTTCAGGTCCAGGAGTTCTTAGTGCAGACAGTATGCCTGCACATGTGCAAAGATACTCTATGCATCATAAGGTCATGTAACTGTCACAAGACAAAAATATATAAAATTATATTCACATAAAAAAGGAGAGCTACCCAGACTTCTTGTTGTTGCCTTTCGGCTTTACCCAGTTAGGGGTCGCCACAGCGGAACTCCGGTCCACTAATGATTGGCAGTATACTTTCACGAATGTCGAGGTGCCAGCTCGACGTTCAACCTTCAACGAAAGCAAGCCCATTTACGCATGTCTTTCGAATGCCCACCCAACCGCGGGGAGGACATGCAGACTCCACACAGAAGGTACTCCCCGCACTCCAGCCGAGAATCGAATGGGAGAACCTCTTGCTGTGAGGCAACAATGCTACCGCTGCACCACCGCTGATGAGAGCTGCTCAGACTATTTTCCAAAATCAGTAACATACAAAGTTCCAATTTGTTGCAATGAGGAAAGTCTAAGAACTGAATCAACCACCAAGGAATAACTAAATCAAGTAAAATCAGGGAATTTTATTCTTGAAATTTCCTACTAATCTATGGATGAAAATCTAACAGTCCACGTCATGAGCAAAAAAGCAGGTATGTTCAATGTATCTAATGATAAAGTACAGTTGTGTAAGCCACCTTGCTATAACAGTAAATCACTGCTGTAGTAGCCTAAGCTATATGGTATTATATCCTGCATTAAATATCATAGCCAGCCTGCTTCCAAAGCTTAAGGGCAACTTCCACACTCCTAAATCATTAGCATGAGATAAGTTTATTATAAAGACTAGTGTAAGTGCCAAGCCCTTCAGAGCTTTCATGCCAACTGAGAGAGGGAGGCCAAGCCCCAAGAGGAGACTGGTAGGCAAAACAAAACCACATGTACACATCCTGGGATAAAAACACACCAAAAAAAGGGGGGGATGTTGGGAAGGAGTGTTTACTGCAACAGTGATCATTTGGAATTCTACTGTCATGGTAGGTTTACTTAAACAACTATACAATGTTCGTTATACTGATAACTGTTGCAATAGCCTAAGCTATATGAGTAGATTACCATAACTCAGAACAACTGGGAGATGGAAGTGGAAGGGTTTCTGGAGATTGGCCCTAGCAAAGTCTGTCCTACATTTGGAAAAGGAATTTAGTTTACAGTGCTCTGAACAGTATGCACAGATGGCCAAGCTACTGCTTCTAGAACATTTGTAACTTTCAACTCTTTTCAAAAAGCCACAGATGAAGACAAGGTCCTGACAGAATGTGCCTTGACTCTGCCTGGCACAGTTTTGTTATGGTGGGAATAACAAAAGGTAATAGCCTGAGACAACCATTATGAAATAATCTGCTTTGAAACAGGCTGTCCCTTCTTACCTTCACAAGAAATGAACGGAAGTTCTGAAAGATTTTGTACTCTCAAGATAGTACTGGATTTGTCTGTGGACACCAAAGGTATGAAGTAACCTTTCTCCCTCATTCTTATGTTCAGAAACTAAAACAGGAAGATGAATACTTCACCTTAAAGTAAACCAGGATACCACTTTAGGCATAAAAGGAGGATTAGTTTTCAAAGAAACCCTGTCTCTTTGGTAACTGAGAAAAGGTTGACCTACCACAAGTGCTTGTAATTCAAACTCCGTACATGCAGAGATCAGAGAAATCAATGAAATTGTTTTTCATGTTAAGAATTTCAAGTCAGCCACATGAGCTGGTTCTAATGGAGCAAATATTACCTTCTCTAACACAAAATTAAGGTCCCAAGGAGAAGCCACTGGTTTTCTGGTAGCTTCTTACGTAGCACCCCTTTCAAAAACATTTTCACATAAGAATGCATTGAAAGAGAGGAATAAATAGGCAGACATTCAGAAATGGCTGACAAATGAAACTTAATGCAGGAGTAAGACTGGCCCATAGGATAGCAACTCACACAAATATCGTAAAACAAGAGAAACACTAGTCCTGAACTGGGTGTTGGTTGTTTTGTTGGCACCAACTAGAAAACCTTTTACCATTTGCTTACATATGATTGTCTTGTAGCAGACTTTCTTGCCTTCATCAGTACCTGCAGTAAGTGCTCAGTAAGCAGGTGCCTAAAAGGTTTTAAGACCTTGTCATTTGGGCAGTCAGCTGTAGTTGTTTGGGGTCAGGGTGTATCAAACACCCCTGTTCTGGTGGGAGTAAATCAGTCTGTGAAGAAGGCTGCAGTAATTGCTCATTGCCATTTCCAAAAGAAGGGAGAAATGAAAGTTATGTACATACCATGATACAGCCATGTTTTCTTTTTGTTTTTAATGATAGAGTCATGTTGACTGTATCCATCTGTCTTAATCTGTGAGTTATCAGAATCCACTCAGACCCAAAGCTGGCCATATTCAGAATCTTCCGATGCAGAGCTCCACCTCCTCTACCCATAAGCTCCTACTGTTCCAACATCTCCCAAGATCAAGTCTGCCTCCAGAAGAAAACACTGAACCACCACAAATCATAACTGCAATGGAGGCAAAGGAGTCAAGGAAGATGGGACTGCAGAAACAGATCTTTCTGTGAATTCTTTGAGGCAAGACCACCAATGCCAATCAGGAACACTCACTAAAGAAATGGCAGTTTGGAGAGATCAAAGAGGGAAGGATGGCTGTGACAGACAGATACAGACAATATGGGTCTATCACTATGATTAAGCAAATAACTTTTCATATTTGATGTTGTCCTATTCATCTGGTCTCAACCTGTAGGACAGAGTCCCCAGCCAGTAAAAACCCCACAAAGGCCCAGGAGAGAACATTCTGCAAGATGGTGGAACCAAATGACACTCTAGACTTACTCTATGCATCCAGTCTGTAGTGAGACACAAAAATACGAGTATTAGACCAGGTAGCTGCAGCACAAACATCATCAATATAAGCCTTGAAGAAAAAGGCAGTTGATGTAGCCACCACCCTTGTGGAATGAACTTTAGGCTTCAGAGGTAAAGGAATCCCTTCCAAGGAGTATGCAATGGAAATACAATCGGAAACCCATTTGGATAGGGTTACTTTGGAATTAGGCTTTCAAAGTCTTTCCGTAAAAAAAGAAACAAACAGTTGCTCAGATTTTCTGAAATTTTTGGTTCCAACCAGATAGAATCTAAGTTGTCTGTGAACATCCAAACAATGAAGCTGGAAAGAAAAATGGCAAATGAAGGGACTGGTTTAAATTTTATTCAAAAGCAACTCTGGGCAGAAAGGACGTGTTATTGCTCAAGGCGACTCTGTCTTTATGATAATGCTTGAAGTTCTGTCTGACATGATAGCCATCAAGAAGATAATTTTAAGGATACAAAGGTTAAAAGGGAGGTCTAGAAAGGACTTGAGCAGTACAGAAAGGTCTCAAGGAGGCACTGGGTCCCTGACAGGTGGACGTACCTAAAAGCTACCCCTCAAGAAGACCATGAAAGCTTGGAGCCGGCACAATAATATTATCCTTGCCAACATGAAAGTTAGAAATAGTGACTACTTGTACCTTAACAGTTGAATAACTGAGACCAGAAAGAAAAAGAACAGTATATGGAATCTCATAAGAGATACAAGAGAAATAGATGCTGTTTGCCTAGGGAGATAAAGTAGTGAAGTGCAAAGGGTCTTGGAACATGCAGAATGTGAAGCTTGTAGACGAAGTGAACTTAGCCCTGAAAATGGTAGCTTAGCTGTCTGAGTGACTATATCCAAATGGCACCTGAAAAATTCTAACACTTGAACTAATTTCAGGCTAGACTTTTCGTGATTCACTGTTAAACCAACGAACATGCACAGCCGGAGTAAGGAATTTTGGGTTTTGATGACCAATGCTTTCATGGAAGTGGTCAGGAGCCAACTCTCCAGGTAAGGGAAGACATGGAACCCTTGCAGCCTAAGCCAGGCTGCCACTACTATCATTCATTCAATAAACACCCAAGGAGCTGTAGTGAGACCAGAGTGCAAAGCCAGAAACTGATAATGATTTGCCCGAGAGGAAAGTGCAGGTATCTTGTGGAATGCCCCTCTGTCTTGAAGTGATGGTAGGCATTCTTGAGATCCACTGTGCACCTTCAGTTGTCTTTACTCAGAAGAGGTAGAATAGACTGCACCTGTGACCATCCAGAATTTGGTCTGTTTGACAAAAATGGTTCAATTTGCTGAGATCCAGAATGGATCCAAGGTCCTTGCTTTTCTTCAGAACCAAAAAGAATCTAGAACAGACTTTGGATTCTCGCTGGTCTGGTGGGACCACTTGGATGACTCTGCTGGCCAGCAGTTTTTAAATTTCCACTGCTGCAGTCCTTCTCTTGTGGGTTAGAACATCTGAAAATGATCTTTGGGAAACTTTTAAGATGAAAGTACAGTTGTTTAAAATCTTTCCATAATGGCAGATGTCCTTTTCACTGTTGCAGTATTCATTACATTAGGGATCCCCTGCCAAGGGTGGCCTGACATCCAGCCAGTATACCAAAGCCTTTAGGTTGTTTTAAGGTACGCCATATGTCACATCTATGCTCCTTGCGTACTTGCAGGGCATAAAGGTGATGTCCGGATGTGCTATCCTCAGAACGGACTGTTTCAGTAGGAACGCCAGTCCAAGAAAAAGATATATCCAGAAGAGAAATGGACCAGGGGGTGGAGGGACGGAGTGAATACTGCAACAGTGAAGAGAAAACCATCTATTGCTATGGTAAGATTTTATACAACTGTTTTATGTCCTTTTCACTGTTGCAGTATTCATTACATTAGGGAGAGTGCCAAAGCTCAGGAAGAAACTTGAGAGGAGAAAGGACCAGCAGAGCAGTCTGGGAAGCCATGAAGGATGGCCCTAGCAAAAGCAGCTCTAGCTCTGGAGATTTCATCCAACTTATAGTGCTTGGTAAATGTATGGACAGAAGTCCAGGTAGCTGCCTCAAAAATGGAATTGGTATCCAAACCATTGAAAAAAGTACCAAAAGTGGCCACAGCCCTGCTAGTATGAGCCTTAAGAGAATAAGGAAGGCTGTTAACATGAAAGGAATAACAAAAAGAAATAGCTTTTGAGATCCAAGAAGAAACCATTTGCTTGGATACAGCTAATCCCAAGGGCCTGCGATGAAAGGAAATAGAGTTGATCAAACTCCCTAATAGTCTTAGTCTGATCCAAATAAAATCTGGGTTTTGCAAGCACATCCAACATGTGCAGCACCTTCTCACTGGCAAATTGTGAAGAAGGGAAAAGTGGGCAAATGCATAGACTGATTAAGGGACAACTCATCCCCCACCTTGTTCATAAAAGAAGGACTGGTATGCAAGGACACCCTGTCCTTATGAAACACCAAAAGAGGACAAGCCATAAGGGCTTGAAGCTCAGACAACCGTCTTCCAAGAGCAATGTTGCAAGGAAGCTGAAGCTGCAGGCTCAAAAAGAGCCGGAGTCAAATTTTCCTAATCAAAATTAAGATCCCAGGGAGGAGGGACAGGCTTCCTGGGAGGGCTAATATGAAGGATGCCTTTTAGGAATTGTTTAGCCTCAAATCTAGAAGCTAAAGGAGGAGATAAAGGCAGACAAACAGCAAATTATCCAAGATGATAATTTGCCCTTAAAAGAAGATTAAGCCAACCCAGCATTGATCAATTCACACAGATAACAGAGAACCAAAGTAACATCCACAGAAAGTGGATCCAGGTTATGAGAAAGACACCAAACAGAAAACCTCTTCCATTTGGATAAGTAGTATTTCCTAGTTTTGGGTTTTCTGGCCTCCTGCAGGACCCAAAGCATGTCCTCAGAAAAAAGCTGTCTTTATGGAATCAAAATCCTATCACCCACAGTGTCAGCTGAAGAGTGGACAGGTGGGAAAGGATGAGAGATCCCTTGTCTTGTGTAAGTAGGTCCACCCTGTGAGATGACTTGCAGTGATTGCCCTTGGCTAAATGCAGAAGAGGTAACCAATGCCTCGGCCAAAAGGGAGTCACCAGCAAGATTTTGGAAGCATCCTGTTGAATTCTGAACAGGAAGCATAAAAAAGCATAAATATCCCCTTTCAAGAAAAAGAGAGGGTGTCCACCTTCCACACCAGAAGACCTGACACTCTGACAAAAAATAGAGGAAGTTGTATGTTTAGGGAGGAGCCAAATATATCTATTTAAGGAGCACCCCACTAGTGGACAATGTCCAGAAACACATCCTTGTCAAACATCCATTCGTGGGATTGAGTTAAGGACCTGCTCAGAGCATCTGCCATAATGTTTTGTCTTGAGGGGATGTAAACTGTCTAAAGAGTCAACTGATACTGGACAGCAAAATCCCACACCATGAGTGCCAACTGACAAAGAAGATAAGATCCTGCCCCCAGTCTATTTATATACCACATCACTGTAGTGTTGTCTGTAAATACCTTGAGAGGTCTTGAAGAGAAAAAGAGGATGAAAAGCCTGAAGTGCCAACAGAAGAGTTCTCATCTCTTTGATATTGATGTACTCTTTCTGTTGAACAGGTGACCACATCCCCTGCACCTTTAGGGAGCCAAAAGCTGCTCCATATCCTACATCCAAAGTATCCATGAACAGCTCCTGAGAGGAAAGGAGGAGGATGAAAGGAGAGCCCTGGATTCACAGACAACTGCTGGATCCACCAATGAAGTTCCTTCTTGAGACAAGATAGAAGATGAGCTACAAATTCTAGGGGATTTGCATGTTGAAGCCAAACTGACTTCAGAAATCACTGAAACTTTCTCATGTGGAGTTTGGCCACAGAGAGCATAGGGATGGTGGATGTCATGAATTCCAGAGCTCTCAGAAACTCCCTAGCCACAATAGAGGCCAGACGAAGATGATGTTGAAAGAAGGAAATGAGTGTCAAAGGCCTTAAGGGGAGGCAGGGATCCTAGCATAGACATGGCTGGATTCTGCACCCTAGAAAAAGAAGGTCCTGAGAAGAAGTCAGAAAAGACATTTTTGAAGTTTGTTGTGAACTCCAGGGTTTACAGAAGGGGAAATGTCAAAATGCAAATTTTGCAACAGGATCTCTGGAGAGAAAACCTGAAACAGGAGGTTGTCCAAGTAAGGAAACACTTGGATGCCCTGAATCCTGCAAAAAAGCAATCACAGGAGTGAAGCATCTGGGGAATACCCTTGGGACAGTAGAAAAGCCAAAGGGCAAAGCAAAAAACTGAAAATGCCAGAAAGCAACAGAGAAACACAAAAAATTTCCTGAAAAGGGGATGGATCGGGAAATGGAGATATGCATCCTTGAGATCCAGAGATACCATATAAGCCTCAGGAAGCAAAAGAGGAAATAAAGTCTGAAGGGACAACATTCAAAAGGAGGGCACTTTCAGAAAAGAGTATAGATGAGAGAGGTCTAGAATTGGTCTCCAAGTACCTCTTTTCTGGGTGCTAGAAACATCCTGGAGTAAAAACCCCTCCCCCCTTTGGGACTCTGGTCCCAAAGCACGTCTGGAAAAAAAGGGTTGCTCCTAAGGGGGCTGAGGAATACCCATAAAAAGGGGGAAGGGATTTCTAAACCATAAAATAACCCTGGCGAATAATGGACAGGACCCAGGGATCCTGTGTAATCTGAAGCCAAATAGGAAGAGACAGAAAGAGGAAAGTGGCTGGGAAGAAAAAGATTGTCAGACAGCACCTGGTTTATCTGGAAAAGGAGACTTCTGAGGCAATGAAGTCTGAAGTAGCCTTAGCAGGAGGAGCCCGCTTGCCACCCATTTTGCTCTTAGGAGGAGGGCGAGATTGCCTACGAACAAAGGCTGAATTATTGGGGCAGTATCTCTAAAATTTAGGCACATGAAAAACAAACATGTTTAAGTTCCTGTAAAGCCTTGTCCTTATCCTGAAGGAACTAAAACACAGCAGCAGCAGCAGCTTCACCAAGCAAGTTTTTATTATCAAGCGGGGCATCCATGAAATTAGCCTTAATATCATCAGGTAAAGGTTGAAGCCAAAGCCAAGAATACCTCTTCATCACTGACCCAAAAGCAGCAGCCTTGGAGGAAGCATCTGCTGCTCATTAACTACACCTGATGGAATGATGAGCCACCTGGGAGGAAGTCCCTAACAGGGAAAGAGCTTTGGAAGATCAGAAATAACCCTACAAGCCTGGAATAGGAGGGCCAAAAAACACCTGAATATATGGGTCTGATAATTAAAATCCCTAAAAGCCAAAGTAGCAGAGGTGTAAACCTTCTTGTTTAGCCTATCCATGGTCCTGCTATCTTTATCAGAGGGCAGTAACTTGGGAGAAAAAAGCAATTGAGAGGGCTTGTCCAAGGCTACAGACACCAGAGGGGTTAGCAGCAGGGCACTTGTACAAAAATGTAATGCTCAGGCACCCCACATAATCTATCAGGTTTCTTGGGAACAGGGGGCTGAGAGTCTACAGCCTTAGAAGAATTGAAACATGCATCCAACAAGGCATCCAGAATATGAGCAACAGCAGACGGTTTAGGAGAGTCCATCTGCAGCAGCGCATATTATCTTTTATGTATCTCAGAGACCTGAACACAATCCCATTTAAAGAACTCCATCATCCTGGAGATTGTGTCTCCAAAAGAAACCTCTTCAAAGAGAGTTGCAGGACTGGCAGAGTCCTCTTCCTCTGACCCATATTCCAAAGGAGAAGGAATCTGAGAAGAGTAAGCAAGAGATTCCTCATCTGAATCCAGCTCCTCCTCAGAAGAATCCCCACTTTTTAGGGCAGTAGAAGAACAAGGAGGGCCTGGAATAGAAACTCCCTGAGGAGGTTTCAATGCCATTAAAGCACTAGGCAAACCCAGAGTGAAAGCCTGCCATTCACTCTGTGGATCCTTGGGAGTAAGAGAAAATGTTTAGTCTTTTGATTTTTCTTCAAAGGAACATCTGCCTTATAAAATTTGGAAGGTTCTGACCCAGGACACCATTCAATAATGGTAGTACAGACTTCATCTCTGACTAATATCTGAGGAACACCCCTAGCCCCCTGGAAATAATCAGCCGCGGTTCCCACTGAGCATCCAAAATGGATGTCTGCAATTCCTCCTTGGGTTGAGGCAGGGGAATCCAATGACAAAGCCAGGCGAACCTCCGGGCATTCACTTGCCTTGAGAGAGATGTCTGGCAGAGGATGAATAGCAGAAGATTATGGCCTAAGTTTCTTGGCCTTCATCATCAGTGACAGCTGTCCCTTGGAGTAGGAAGAACCCTCCATCATGTCTTTTGAAAGAAGCTAAAGAAGCTGATTTTCAAGATAAAGCGCCAAAACAGAAAGTCGACTCTGAAGGCTTTTAGGTACAAAAGCCTGACAAATGGAATGGGAAGTATGGTTGTAAGAGGCACCTAAGCAAAACAGACACTGTTCATGGCGTTCTTTACTGGGAATCTGTCTCTCACACTGGCATTTACCCTTCCAGGACAATATGAAATCCCACAGCAACAATAAAAAGGATAAGTAAAAAAAATCCCGAATGGAGCCCTTAACTGTAATGACTTGGTGAACCAGCAACAGAATGGGCATTCAGGGCAACAATCAAGCAATGACATTCAGACTGGCAGCAAAAGACGTTCTGAGGACGGTATGTCTGGGGTTCACCTTTATGCCCTACACTACGTACCTTACATCAACCTAAATGCTTTGGCATACTGGCTGGCCATAAGGCCACCGTTGGCAGGGGATCCCAAATGTAATCAATACTGCAACACTGAAATGGAAGGACATCAAAAAGGGAATGGTATAACCTCTGAACACAACTCTCAACACCTATGTATCTGAGGTGATGGCCTCCCAAGATTTTTGCGTGGAGAGACAAACAACGGAAGACTGCCTCCAGATGAGTAGTAGTCACCAACCCTTCAGGGATGCTGAAATGGTTGTCCGGAGAAAGCCCCAAATGGCCCAAGGCCTAAGACTCCCATGCTGCGTGGATGGACCAAGGGAATTCTCCTCAGAGGTTGTCTTTTTACTGGCCACCACAATCATAACAATGTACACAGAAATTTAATCCAGTGAGGTCTGTCCTTGGCAGAGGACAACATTTTGCCTGGTCTGTAAGGGATATAATTCCACTGTGAAGGGTTCTCTCCAAGCCCTCCAAGATACCAAATCTATAACAGCATCAGGAGGGGGGGGGACCACCTAGGATGTATATGGGCCTGCATCAAAGGCTTCTAGAAACACCAACTCCTCTGAGAAAGGGGCTTTGGTGGTATAGCCCCCAAGAGGTCTCAAAAAACTATCAAATTGCCAAAGGAGGTGTCACTATAGGAATATTTGGGAGCGCCTGCCCCCTTCATCAAGGTTGGTGCCACTAGTATGGGATTTCTCATGTGAAATCCAAGTAATTCCTCTTGCACTTGCTCTTGCCATGCCCCTCCCTAAGTGGGGAAGTGGGAGGAGCATGGAAGAAATGGAAGACCCTGAGTGCAGGAGAACCTAAGGCGTTCCCAAAGGCAACTGATGGAGATCCATGTGCACAGACAGGACAGACTGGAACAGATCTGAAGACACTGCCAAATACCCCATCTCCAAATGGACGAGGATCCTCTCCATGACGAAGACTGAAACTGAAGCCAGACAACAGGACCCAGTGCTCCTTGGATCCAAGGAGCAAAGTGAGACTCCTGTGCCCAGCACCAACTTAATCAGCTCCAACATAGAGACTGAAGCAAAACCACCCAAAGGCAAAGATGGCTCTGATATCTCATATCATTGCTGGAGCCTTCCTGTGTCCTGACAGAGTGCTCTTCAAACTATCTGGAGATGTACAGAGATGAGTATATTTTTCTGGCACTTCAGAGTTGTGTACTGGTAATTGTTGTCTGACTAATTTTATATCATTGCTGGCTGACGTCAGAGTTGTGCACTGTTATTTTTGCTTCACTTTATAATTTTTCAGATTTCTGCTGAAGGTGTTTTTCCCCCCTCCCCCTATTTCTCTGTGTCTTAAGTTGGCATAATTGGTTTTACATCCTGTGTGTTATCTGACTGTCTCAAGGATTACTTGTATAAAATTAGACCCTCTTAGTAAAAGTCTGCATATCACTGCTGGAGCCTTCCTGTGTCCTGACAGAGTGCTCTTTAAACTATCTGGAGATATACAGAGATGAGTATATTTTTCAGGCACTTCAGAGTTGTGTACGGGTAATTGTTGTTTGACTAATTTTATATCATTGCTGGCTGACTTCAGAGTTGTGCACTGTTATTTTTGCTTTACTGTATAGTTTTTCAGATCTCTGCTGAAGGTGTTGGTTTTCCCATACCCACCCCTATTCCTGTGTTGTTCTTTAAATTTGGAAGCAAAGGTTGCCCGCCCCCACTGCAGATTTGATCTGGGACACTCCCCCCAGTCCCATCTCTTTACCTCATTCTACCTAACAGACTCCTTCTGCACTTGTTTTTAGTAATTTTTAATTTAATTGCATTTTTTAAACTGTTTGGTCTAACATTGCTACATACTCAAGTGTGCTAGCTTGCACTGCATTTGAATTGTTTTTGCTGTATCCAGGACTGTATGTAAGCTTCTGAGCCCCCCCCCCCCCAAGCTTTCTGTGTTGGAAGGAAGCCTTCTAGCTTATCAGATGGAGTGGTAAGCACTAGGTAACCTATCTACCACATAAGGAGTGGTTCTGGCCCAGAAATTGTAGTTATTGGCCGTTTGGGCAGTTTTTCCATCTCTCTCTCAACTTTCTGATTTAAAAGCCCACATTTGCACTTGTTTCCCCCCTTTCCTGTAACTAGTTTAGTCCAGATACAGATTCTTAGTTTTAGCACTTGAATTTGCTTATTCGTGATCAGCACTTGTTCAGAACTTATAAACACTAAATAACCTACGAATTACTGCAGCACTCAACCTTCCTCATTACCTAGAGGAAAACAGTTTTGGTACTTACTTTTCTCACTTGCTTAGAGAAAAACAGCTCTTGTACTCACTTTCCTCACTTATCTAGAGGAAAATAGTGTTTTATTCAGGCATGTCGAAGGGTCAGCTCCCAGTGTTCTCTCCTGTCTATCTGATGAATCTGGGCATCTTGAGGCAATGTAGAAATTGTCTCATGTACACAGACAACGCTCTCCTCCTACCACCCAACACTACAACCTGTGAGAGATGCACGTATCTAGCCAAACTGGTGGTAAAGCTCTCTCCAATCAAGACTGAACTTGACAGTCAAGAGGAGAAGGTAAACACTTGCACCACACCACACTCATCACATAGTCTCACTAAATCTACACCAGCAAAATCCACACATAGAAACACAAAAACATTCGCTGAGGCTCTCAATAATAATCTGCTCAAGCAACAGACACCTCCAAAGCAGAAATGCAAGCAACTTCCACCCCCCAACACAACCCAAATGACACATAGCCCGCAGACTCAGTGTGCCACTCAACCACAGCCAATAAGGCAAAACAACGTACCCAACACACCAGTCACAGGTGACTCTATAGTCAGGCACACTGATGTCTCACTCACCAGGCTAAACAAGGAGAAGGTTACTGTCAGCTGCCTGTCCAGGCACCCGTGCCAGGATCCGCCACATAACCCACGCACTCAGGTCACTCCACAACAAATACAAATATGACTCTGTCATTGTCCATGTTGGTGTGAACGACCTGAGACGTACCTCCCTGGACTACATGAAAAGAGACGTGGAAAAGCTCTATGATCTTGTAGCCCAGGCAGGTATGACCCTAGCCCTGAGTAGCATTCTGCCATCACCCAGAATGATGCCGCAGTACAAGGACAAAATGATTGACTTCAACAATTGGCTAAGCTTCTGGTGCCATTCTAAAGGGATCCAGTATCTGTCTGCCTGGGATGACATGGTCGACAGGCCACGATGCTTTGCCAGAGATGGCCTGCACCTGTCACCCCTGGGATTCCGGATACTGGCTAAGGTACTTGCTGACCCTATAGTGCTTTTTTTTGGCAAGGTTCAAATGACAAATTTACCACTGTACCAGGAACAGGCAAACAAAAACTGAGGGTGATGCTACTCAATGCTAGAAGTCTAAATCTCAAAATGCACTCACTCGAGGCACTCCTTAAAATGGAGAACATCGATATCTGTGCAGTGACTGAGACCTGGTTCAAGGCTCCAGAGAGCACCCCTGCATTACCAGGCTATAACTCATACCACACTTTTCGGCCATGTAACCTGGACTGGAACACCAAAGGCGGAGGTGTGTCCATATTCATTAAGGATACCTACACCTCCAGGCTAGTTGCTCAGCATAATGCAGCTGAGGTTATCCAAGTGCAACTAACTCTGGGCAAAACTGCAATCCAAATTGTAGCTTGCTACAGATCACCCAACATGCCTCAGGATTCCCACTCCTCTTTTCTTGATGTACTGGAAAATATTAGGGTTCAACCAAACACCCTAATAATGGGCGATTTCAACTACCCCACCATTAACTGGGAAAACTACTCATGTACTAACTCCTTCGCTCAACGCTTTCTGGAATTCATAAACTCCAATGCCCTGGATCAACTTATCCACACCCCCACCAGAGGCAACAATATCCTAGATCTAGTCATTACCAACATGAGTGACCGGTGTTCCACACCTGAAGTCAATGCCTCATTGGTCCGATCCAACCATAAGCTAATTACCCTAGATATCCACATCCTGCCCCCACCCTTCATTAAGGAAACCATGGTAAAAAATTTCTCCAAAGCCAACTTCATGCTTCTTAAGACAGAAGTGGTGAACTTCATGGCACCCATGCAGATGGACAATACAGTTACGACTACTGAATCCTACACAATTGCACTTTATAAGCACTCACATGAGTGCATGGATCATGCTATCCCAAACAGAACCAAGACGTTATTCTCCAAAAAAAGGAAGCCAATCTGGTGGCCCCCTGCCATAAACAAACTGTACAACAGAAGGAAGAAACTGTTGCAAAAGAGAGTAAAATCCCATGAGTGGAGGAGCTCCCTGGTCAGCCTCAGTAAGAAGCTGCGATCCCTCATAAAATCCTCCAAAGCTAGTTACGAAAACAAAATTGGCACTGATTCTAAAGACAGCCACAAAGCATTCTATAGCCATGTCAAGAATCTCAATGGCAACACTCAGATCTGCTCTGAGTTACAGCACAATGGCACTAAATATACAGACCCAAGTGATATTGCCAACATCCTGGAAGATAGGTTCAGTGCTAACTTTACCCCCCTCTCACCCCCTAAAGAGCCCATCTCTATACCGGAAGCATGCAAAGTTCCTGTAATCATGGCTGCACAGGTAAAAACCATACTCTCCAAAGCCAAGAACACAGCATCCATGGGACCAGACAACATCCCAGGCTGCATTCTACACGAACTACAGAATGAACTGGCACCCCACCTAAGTACCATGTTCAATCATAGCCTCACCTCAGGCTTTGTGCCTGCTGAATGGTGCACAGCGACGGTTATCCCACTCCACAAGGGGGGAGCCACTACGGACCCCGGGAACTACTGCCCCATTAGCCTGACGAGCCTGGTCTGCAAGGCCATGGAATGTATAATCATGGAACTTATAAACAAAGACACTGGTAATCTCCAGACTGACTCTGGACCCCACCCAGTTTGGGTTTGTAAAAGGCAGATTATGTCTCCTAAACATTATACACTTCTTTGAAGCAGTCACCAAAGTCGTAGACAAGGGTAAGGTGGTTCACACAGCCTACCTAGATCTTGCCAAGGCTTTCGACACCATCCCCCACTCTGGAATTATAGATAAACTCACTAAACTAGGTATAAATCCTTATGTCACAAGATGGGTTGCCAACTGGCTCAGTGACAGAACCCACACAGTGAAAGTAGCAGACTCCAAATCCGACTTCAGACCAGTGACAAGTGGAGTACCACAGGGTTCAGTCCTGGGTCCTCTCCTGTTTGGTATCTACTTCTCTGAAGTACAGGCTAACACAGAAGGTCTTTGGCTAACAAAGTTCGTAGATGACTGCAAACTAGGAGCGATAATCTAAACTCCTAACGATGTGGACATCCTACAAAAGGGCCTCACTGAGACAGATGCCTGGTATCAAAGCCATGGCCTCAAGCTCAATGCCAAAAAGTGCACTGTCATCCCCTTTGGTAAAAACTCTGTACCCATGAACTACAACATAGGTGGTAGTATACTTAACACCAAAAGTGTAATAAGAGACCTTGGGACACAGGTGGACAGTAGTCTCTCCTTTGATAATCACATCGCCACAGTAGTCAGGAAATCCTTCAACATGGCACACCTCATCACAAAAGGTTTCTCATCCAGAAAAAAAGAGGTCATTGTTCCCCGCTACTCATCACTCATTAGACCCATTATAGAGTACAATGCCCCTTTTGGTACATACCTCACAAGACATCTACAACAACTGGAAAGGCTGCAGAAATACCTCACAAAGAGGATTACCGGCCTCAAACAGATGCCCTACGCAGACCGTCTCAAAAAACTCCAGCTTTACTCCATCGCATATAGTCTACTCAGAGGTGATCTCTGCCTAACATACAAAGCTATGTCAAACCCAGAGCTGTTGGACATGCTACACGTAAAGAAATCCCAATCCCTCCAAGCTACACGCTCTAGGCACCAAAACCTTGTCACCACAATAAACAGAACATGCCGGAGGGATAGATTCCTGTCCCAGAGACTTCCCATACTCTGGAATAAACTACCCATCTATATCAAACAAAGCTCCTCATTAGCACTCTTCAAGAATAGGAAATTCACCCCGGGGATCACCTCTGTGGCTCTGCTCGAAAGTGGCACAGGAAAATAATTTTCTTGGGTGGCAAAAGCCAGGGTACCTTTTTGGCTGGGCTTGTATAGGCCCCAGGGCCGATAGCCTAGTACCTACCTATGAACCTATGAAATGCAAAAGATTGACTCTAACCTGGGGGCACTGTTTCCCACAATCCACAGTGCCAGAATCAGAATGCTACAGATGGTGTCACATCTGAAGTGGTCAACCACTGGTGCTGGCAAAGGGAAAAGCAAAATCGTGTGACCTAACAACGCCAGTACAAAGAAAATAATAAAGGTGGAGATGGAACCTCAGACCTTGGGTCAAGGAGGTTGGGATAATATTTAACTGGATCTGAGCCTGCAGGAACGAGCTCATTAATTGTTCCAGATCTGAAGTTTGAGACTCCAGACTGACCTGGTAGACCTAAAGGAAGAGGCCACTGAAGGTGGCTTTGATGACCTCTTGGTCAACAACTGATCCAAAGAATGGATCTGAGAAGGGAAAGATCAGACTCAAAGAGGAGGAGAAGATGGCCCCAGAGAAAACTCTGTGAGAGTGATGTAACTGAAGGAAGACAGCAATCTGCCCAATGCAGCCATTGGGTCCTTAGCCAGAAAGGGGCTAGGTATGCTAACGGCTGGGGACTTAAAAAAACTCTGATATAAGAGGTACCGCAGACTGGGGCTGCATTGGCACCAAGGGACCTGAAGGGTTAAAAGAGCAGTGTACCTTCAGTGCTGGCAAACCTTCCAAAGACGAAGAGGGTTGTTGGTGACTCTCCTGCTCTTTTTCATATCTGATAACCCACAGGATGAAACTGGTCAGGTAAGACAACATTGGATCCACTTGTTGCCTGAGCCAGAAGGGAGTCACCACAATGATCTTGGGGGATTCCTTCTGAATCTTCAGAAGTAACCTGGATATTACTGGAAAACCATACACAAACATTACTGTCCCAGGAAAAGAAAAGACATCGGTCTTTAAGGCTTTCTTACATGGCATTCTGAAACACAATTTTCCCTGTTGATTGTTTAGAGAGGCATCGAAAAGGTCTAACTGAGAAGTTCCCACAGATGGATCAAATCTTGGAAGACCCCTGATCTAGTTTCCTTAATAAGGGTCTGTTTTTGCCCTGCTCAGCTTGTCTGCTGCACAATTTTGCTAGGACAGAACGCCAGTTGCCTGTAGAGCGAGACTGTGATGTAAAGCTATATCCTGTGCTAACATGAATAGTCTATGTAGGGAGTAAGATCTGGTAACCCCCTTGTTTATTTATGTCCCACATCACTGTGGTACTTTCTGTAACTACATGAAGAGGTCCGAAGGATCACAGATGATTCAGAGAGTTAAGAGCTTTTATAAGAGCTAGCATCTCCTTTATGTTTATGTGCTTTGGTCTGTCTTTCTTGTCCCAGACACCTTACACTGCTCCTGAAGTAAAGTCCAAAATGTCTGTTGTGACTGACAGCTTTGAAGCAGGAGGGGAGAATGGTTGAACTGGATTTAGGGATATCTAATATCTCCACCAAGTGGTTTCTCTTTTCACAAATACCAGAAATGGAATTTGAAAAGATAACAAATGTAGTGCTGGGCCAGAGAGACTTCAGATACCATTGTATCTTTCTCACATGGAGTCTTGCAAGAAGTATCATGAGAATAATGGATGCCACGAGACCCAGAATCCTGAGGTATTCCCTTGCAGTGCCAGACGTCTGAGTGGAAAACACATCGAAAAAATATGAATATAGATCTATTTTTTTCCTGTTTATGAAAAGCTCTTTGCACTGCGGTGTCTAGCAGGCACCCCAGAAATACATTCCTGTGTGATGCAGTCAAAAAGACTTTTGCATGTTCTCTTGGAATTCCAGTCCGTGTAGGAGATCTCTTACACACACTTTGAAAAAGACTCTGCAAAGATAAGCAAGTCATCTAAATATGAAAAAATATGGATACTTTGTAATCTGTAATGGGCTATGATAGGAACTAATCACTTTGTAAACACTCTTGGAGGAGTGGATAGCACAAAGGGTAAAGCACAGAACTGATAATGGGATGTCGACACACAACACCTTAAGAAACCCATGAAATCTGGATGAACAGGAATGTGATGATATGAATGTTTTAAATCTACATTTTAAATCTAAGGTTACTAAGACCCTGAAATGAGGAAAAACGGATAAGAGGTTGTGTAGTGAGAGGATTTTGAACTTTGGTACCATCACAAACTGATTCAGGAAAACTCAGGAAGTTTCTTTATTTGGCATTAAAACATTCTGGAATAAAATCCACTTCCAAACTGGGAAAGAAGAAATGTTTCTATTAGACCCCGAGATAGTTTATGGTGTAAACAAGGAGGGAGATGATGAGAAATCCCCTGAAAAGGAATAGTTTTCTCACACTGCCATCTGTAACCTAACTGGATCAGCGTTAGAATCCATTTGTCTGAAACAATACATTGCCAAAGAGAGAAATGGTGATTCAGACTTTCTGGAAGGTCCCTTAAATAGTCATTCTGCCTTATTTGACTCTCCTTTGCTCTGGGGGGTTCCAATTTTCTTTTTAGAACCTAATACAACAGTACTGTGTTCTTTCTTAATCACTGCTGCAGTATTCCCTACTAAAGGGCAAGTACTAAAGTGACTGTAAAGAATAGGAGGAGGAAATCGGAACTGAGGAACCCTCCTAAAGAAACATTGAGGATGGACCTAGCAAAACCTGTTCTGGCTCGTGAAAACACATCCAATTTGCAGTGCTTAGTAAAGGTATGCACAGAAGACCAAGTGGCAGCTTCCAGAATGGATCTAGCATCAAGACCCTTAAAAAAGCTCCAGGAAAGGCAACAGCCTTGGTAGGATGAGCTTGAACAGAAGTAGGAAGCGGCTTCCCATGAAAAAAGTAACAAAAGGAAAAGGCTTTATAAATCATAAAAGAAATGGTTTGCTTGGACACTGTCGATCCCAATTTCTTGTCCTAACAAGAAACAAAAGTTGCTCAGATATTCAAATATCTTTAGTCTTATCTAAGTTCTTTCTGAGCTTTGTATGCAATTCCAAAGAATGCAAAATCCTCTCACTATTACTTTGTGTAGAAGGAAAGGAGGAGGGAAGATGGACAGCCTGATTTGAAGACACATCATTGACAACATTAGGGATAATTGTAGTACTGGTTCTAAGAGACACCCTGCCTCTTAGAAAACTAAAAAAGGACGAATGGCCATAAGAGCTTGAAGTTCAGAGACTCTGATGGCAGAAATCAGAGCCATAAATGAAACAGTTCACCAGGCAGGTAAACAGTTTAAAAGGGAAGAAGCTGCTGATTCAAAAGTGATGGGGTCAGTTTTTCAAGAACATAATTTAAGCCCCAAGAAAGAAGAATGAGATTTATTGCAGGCCTAATAAGAAGGACTTCTAGAAATTGCTTGACCTCAAATCTAGAAGAAAGTGGTGGACGTAGTGCCAGACAAGCAGAGATGGTGGACAAATGAGCTTGAATAGAAGAATATGCCACACCAGAACTGAGGAATTCAAACAGACAGGAAAGAATAGGTGGAAATTCCCAGAGAAAGAGGGTCCTGTTCATTGTTGTGACACCAAAAAGAAATCTCTTCCACTTAGCTATGCAAGATGTTTTGCAGTGGGTTTCCCTGCCTTCTGTAAAACACAAAATACATCCCCAAAACAATGGTGCCAGAAAATAATCAAAACCCTATCAGTCAGAGAGTTAACTGCAAGGCAAGAAGATGTGGGTGAATCACAGTACCCTTGTCCTGTGTGAGAAGGCCCATCCTGTGGGGTAACTTGTGATGACTGCCCCAAGCCAAGTGAAAGAGAAGGGGAAACCAATGCTGCCTGGGCCATAAGGGAGTCACCAACAAGATTTCTGGCCTGTCCAACATAATCTTCTGAAGAACCCTTAGCAACAAAGGAAAAGGATGAGATGCACACAGGAACATCCCCTTCCAAGAAAATTACATGGCATCCAATTTCCAAGCCAGAGGGCTTGGCATTCTGAAAGACAACCTGCCGAGTTTTCTGTTCTGAGGGGAGGCAAATAAATCCACATGTGAAGTACTCCACTAATGAACAATGTCTAAATAAAACACTGTGCAAAATCCACTCATTAGAATCTGTCCTAGATCTGCTCAAAGTGTCTGCCACTACAGTCTTTTCTGAGGGGATATAGACTGCCTGAAGAACCAAATGGTGGCAAATGGCAAAATCCCATGCTATGAGGGAAAGCCTTCAAAGGCGGTAAGACTTTGCTCCCCCACCCCACCCCCATTTATGTACCACATAATTGTGATGTTGTCTGTAAAGACCTTGAGTTGTCTTTGAGACCAAAGATAATGCAGGGCCTGAAGAGCCAAGATTAAAGCCCTCAATTCCTTGACACTGATGTGCTTAGTCACCTCCAGAGGAAACCAAACTCCCTTGATCCTGATGTTGTTGAAACAAGCTGCACAGGTTAGTTCTGCAGTATCTGTATACAACTCCTGGGGGGGGTCAGAAAAGGAAGACCTGGATTTAAAGATATCTGGCTGACACTCCAAAGAAATTCCTTGCTTAGGCAAAGCAAGAGAGGAATTCAAGTCCAGAGGATGATGATGTTGAAGCCAAATTCCATTACAATACTACTGTAACTTCCTCATACAGAGTCTGTCAAATGGAACCATGGGGATATTGTATACCATACACCCAAAAGCTCTTAGGAACTTTCTTGCTGAAGGCTCTTGCAGAAGAAGAAGGTCTGACGACCGTGCCCTGGCCCAGCAATCAAGGAGCCTCAATCCTCACCACTAACACCAGGGGGGTCGTCTCATAGAAGATAAAAGGATAACTACTACACACAGTAAAGTACAATTTCCCTCAAGTGCACACAGAGATCACAGTCAGTCTGGGGCTGGTTGCTCCCTTGCTCACCAGGTCCCCAATAAGATTTCCCACTGGCACAGCTATAGGGTCCAGGTCTCAGCCTAACTGGGCAATCTAAAACCTCCAGTACCCTCTCTGTCCATGCAGTGCTTTGTGTCTCTGCCAAGTAGCTGACACAACACACACACACACACACACACACACACACACTTTGAGATAAGTATCTATACAACTTCACACACACTCCTGGGAAAGGCTGACACAGATTCTCCAACTGTTCCCCTTTACCCAGACTATACGGTAGTAATTACTGCCACCACCCAGTTAATATCAGCTACTAAAAGGCCCTTAAAAGGGTGTCCAATTATTACTGTGCAATATTAATATCCAATGGTAGTATGAATAGCAGTCAAGGCTTACTTTAGAGTGGCCTATTACAATAACATCTATAAATATTCAATGTACTCTAGAGCTTATCTCTACACAAATCAGCCACAGGTAGAATGTTTTAAAATATTTAATAATAAATAATTAAAACACAAGACAAAACTACTACACCACAGAGACACCTAAGAGTTCAGAGATCACACAGAAACTTAACATAATACAGCAGGGCAGGTCTGATTTCAAAGAAAAATACCTAATTAATCTTTACTAGCTTTAACTATTCCTACAATAAATCACAGTGCTAAAACTTACATGTGAGCATAAGGCAGAGTGCTGAGTTACATGTCCAGAGTTAAAATGCTTCCAATCTCATCAGAAATAGTATTTTAAACATTACTAACAAACATGTCTCTAAGGCCCTTCCCAAATTACATCATTTTTGACACTTAGGTTTTCCCAGGCAAACAAACTGCATTATTTAGCAATCTAACACCTGCACAGAAACTTACAATAGAAGACATTTCACATGTATATTCTAACAGAAACTAGAGCAATAAAGCACCTTCCACATCTAAATTCTGGTCATAAACTTTAGCCTTAAAACAATGGGCATGAAACCTTCATCCAGCCGCACTGGAACCGAATAGTAAAACATTAAAGAGATTCATAAGATCTTTTCAACTTAAAAAGACACATTTGAAATACTTGGCTTGGTCTTCCTTACAGCAGATGGCAATGTTGCAACAATCTTGAAGTTCACATTTTACAGTGTTTTCTTACATTTAAAAACACAAGCCTGTATTTTACATTTATTTATAGAGCTGATAGAAGTATGTATCAAATTCTATTTGACTAGGCTGGCAGCCTTCGCCCATCTCTCCCCAATCGTCACAAAAGGTACTGAAAGAAAATTGTCAGACAGAACCGCAATGTGAGGGGAGCTATTATTGTAAGAGTTTGAATTCTGTAACCTATGAAAACCCGATTCTGAGAAGGCATCCAAACTGACTTTTAGATTGAAAGGGAAGCCTACACTATGAAGGAGGAGTACTGTGAACTCCAAGTTCTGAGGTACAGCCTGCAGAGAAAGAGCTTGGATGAGAAAACTATCCAGATAAGGAAAATTCTAAATGCCACAAAGTCTGCAAAAGTCTATGACAGGGACTAGACATTTGATAAACACCCTTGGGGCTGTAGGAAGACCAAATTCAGATTATCGATGCTTCAGAATGTTGAACTGCACATTGTTGAGACCATATGATAGACAGAAGCATCAAACTGTTTGTACTGAGATCGTGGTACAGTCAGGATCTAATATGCCCTTCTTCCCCACTGTTATGGAATCTTGGAACTGGTATGCATAATTAACAGAGGGTGTGGAGGTGTAGGGGGGACTTCCAGCTTATTGTATTTTTGTAGATTTTACTGATCATCTGGGTTCGACCATATGTAGTTTAATATCACGGAATGTTAATATTTCAAAGTAGATCCACTTAGTTTTATACACAAATATTAGATCAAAAAAACAACATTGTTGTTTAGGCTAAGTAATGACAGAAATAAAATTAGTAATGTTATCTTATGAATTATTAGCAGGCTGAGTAAATCTTTGCAGTAATTTAAGGTGCCTGGAACAGCATGTTAGAAAGAAGCCTGAAATGGTTGTTATAAATCTAAAGATCAGGGAGGACAGGTTGCCCTTCATGCTACTGGTGGTAGCTAATCAGTGCATGCATGCCTAATATGTCTGCCTCTTGCAAAGATTGCTTAAGGTGACAGAAACAACCAGGCATGGCAAGTAAACCTGTAATATTTATAAAAAAAAAAAAAAAAAAAAAAAAAAAGGCAAAAGCAGAAGCTTTCAAATGCAACACTGCTTAAAATGTACTGAGGCTACAATGGGTGCTACACCAGGAAAACAAGAAGTAATTCAGTAATATAATGCAGTTCTCCCCACATTACACAGCATTTGTTTGTCTTAACCACATAACTATAGCCTGAAACACATTCTGTAACAGTTGTAGAATAAATTCAGCAATAGCAGCAATAATTCAACAAAAATACAGACAAAAATCTTTTGCATAGAAAGTATGGGAATGCACTTATCTTGCTATAGGAAGATACGGTGTAAAAGAGAAAATATCACCATATTGCCAGACGAACTTAGTACTACAGAATTTGGAATTCTTTTTTGTATTTTTAAATAAGAAACATCTTTATTACATTATCACTTATGACATAGGCAATAATACATGTATATAAATGAAAACAAACCATATTAACATAATTCTACTTGAAAACATTATATATCACTTATAATCTATCCAGTCACTGTCAGTCAAACTTACATATCTCATTCAAATTCTGACTTCAGCTTCCTTCCTCCCATGCATGTACAGTTACCACAATTCACACTTTTTTCTATGGAGCTTGCTCCTACCCTTTTCTAAAGATCCCAATTCCACTTGTTTTCTCTCTGTTACTATATTCACTACTTCTGGTACAGTTGGTTTAGACTCTGACTTCCACTTTCTAGCAACTGCTTTTTTGGCAGCCACCATAAAGTACAGTTTTGTACCTACCATAAATGTAGATGTTCGAGTGTATATACTGCTGCAGTTATTACACTTGGGTTATCCTGCCGTCAGGCGGTCCCGCAGTTGGCCGAATCCCAAAGTCTTGGTCCGGCGTCGGTTGTCGTCGCTTCTTCCCTAACGTCAGTGCGACAGGGGGATAAAAGAGGCAGCCAACACCATTCTCTTCAGTTTTTCTTGCCCCAGATGTCAGGTGCCCCCAACTAGGAAGGCAATACAAATAACTATGCAAAATACCTTAGTAGATAAACAATAGTACTAGCTGTTAGCAAATACACCATATAGGTATGTATCCATTAGATTGATGTACATGGAGTTATAACTAACACCCTGGTATGTAGAGGGGATGGTGGGAGGGTAACCTGGACTGCAGCAGTATATACACTCGAATATCTACATTTATGGTAGGTACAAAACTGTACTATGTTCATCGTGTAATACTGCTGCAGTCATCACACTTGGGTTGAATCCCAAAGCTATGGATGGGTGGCTGGTACTAAACTGGGTTAGGTGAAGCTAGGATGCCCTGCAGAACTGCCGTGGCAAAACCAGATCTGGTTTTTGAGTATAATGGAAGGTGGTAGTGCTTGGTAAAAGTGTGCACTGAACTCCAGGTAGCTGCCTCCAGAATATCCTTGGTTGGAACCCCCCCTGAGAAAGGCTGCTGAGGTTGCTGTAGCCCTGGTAGAATGGGACCTAATATTAACAGGCACTGCTTTCCCATGGTACGAGTAGCAAAAACGGATACCATGTGCTATCCATTTGGAGATGGTCTGTTTTGAAATAGCCTTTCCTTGTGAACCTGCAGCATAGGATACAAAGAGTTGGTCAGTTTTTCTGAAGGTTTTTGTCTTATCCAAACAGTAACATAGCTGTCTGTGAATGTCCAAAGAGCGAAGGAGTCTTTCTCCTTTATTCTGGGGGTTTGGATAAAAGGTGGGTAAATGAATGGTACGATTCAAAGCCACACTGGATACTACCTTTGGCATAAAGGTAGGGTTAGTTCATAAAGAGACTCTGTCCTGATGGAAAATGATGAAAGGTTTCACTGCCATAAGTGCCTGTAGTTCTGAGACCCTGCGTGCTGAGGTGATAGCCAGCAACAGAGCTGTTTTCCATGACAAGCATTGTAGTTATGCTGAGAAGGCTGGTTCGAAAGGAGGCAGTGTTAATTTTTCTAAAACGAAGTTGAGGTCCCAAGCTGGTGTTGGGGGTTTTCGGGGGGCGGGGGGTCTTATATTCTTAGCCCCTCTGAGAAACTGCCTTAGTAAAGGGTGTGAGAATATGGGAGGATCCGTATTATATTGAGCTGAAATGGCTGAAGCATGGATCTTAATGAATGAGAAAGAAAGGCCTTTGTGTAGCATCTCAGTTAAGTATTGCAGTATTTGAGGAATGTTTGGTATCCAAGGATTTTGGCCTTTAACCTGGTTCCATGCACAAAATCATTTCCATTTGTCTGAGTAAGTTTTTCTGGTGCTGGGCCTCCTGGCCTCCAAAATGACATTCAGGACGTCCTTTGAGAGAAGTGTTGATTGATAATTCAAGGTATTCTCCATGCAGCTAAATTTAAAGTCCTGAGCTGACTGTGAAGGATCTGAGAGTTTTGCTGAGTCAACAGAAGTGGGAATTGAGGTAAGATCCATGGAGGGCTGTGAGTCAAGGTCTTTAGTAATGGGTACCAGTGCTGACGTGGCCAGTCCGGAGCAATGAGGATCATTTGAGGTCTCTCTGATCTGACTTTCAGTAATACCTTGGTCGAGAGAGGTAGTGGTGGGAAGGCATAGACTGTCAATGCTGTCCAACGGAATGATAGGGCGTCCACTTTCCAGGCTAGGGAATGATAAGTCCTTGTGCAAAATTTCTGTAGTTGGCAATTGTTGGGGGAGGCAAATAGATCTATGTCTGGGTGTCCCCCACCTTTGAGTTATCATTGAAAATACTTGGGGGTGTAGTCTCCACTCGTGAGGATCTGCCAAATTTCTGCTTAATTCGTCTGCCAATATGTTTTTCTTTCCTGGCAGGAATTGTGCTTGCAGTTGTACTTGGAAAGTCAATGCTGTGCTCCACAAGGTCATTGCCTGTCTGCATAAAGGGTAGGAGTGTGTTCCTCCCTGTTTGTTTATGTACCACATAACTGTGGTGTTGTCTGTCCTTATTAGTAGTTGTCCTGGATGCAAGAGGTCCTTGAAGGCTGTCAGTGCATTTTGCACAGCTAGCATCTCCTTTTGGTTGATGTGTAGATGCATTTGTTTTGTGGACCATTTGCCCTATATGCACTGTCCTGCCATGTGTGCTCCCCAGGCGTAGTCTGAAAATCTGTTGTCATAGTTTGGTTTGCTGGAGGTAAGACAAAAGGAAGACCCTTGTTTATTTGACATGCTTGAGCCCACCATAGGAACTCTTTTTGAAGGCAGGGAATGAGAGGTATACTTGTTTCGAGGCTGTGCCTGTGTTGAGTCCATAGACTTTTCAGGTACCATTGTAATTTCCTCATATTTAGCTTTGCATGTGGAATTAGTTGAATGCAGGATGCCATGAACCCCAATGCCTGCAGGATTTTCCTTGCAGTGAGCTGGGTAAGTATTGAGTCAGTTGTTTTTGTTTGTCTGGCGTGAGATAAGCCATCTGGGCCATTGTATTTAACCTGGCACCCAGGAATATTATGTCTTGTGAGGGTATTAGCTTTGACTTCTTTTTGTTTACTGTGTACCCTAGGCAACTTAGCAGCTTTGTTACAAATGCCAGATGCTGTAATAGAATGGCCTTGCTGTCCGCTTGGATCAGGCAGTCGTCCAGATATGGATAAATTTGTATTCCTCGTTGTCTGCAATATGCAATTACTGATGCCAGGCATTTCGTAAATACTCTGGGCGCAGTAGACAAGCCAAAGGGCAATGCAGAGAATTGATAATGTGTTGTACCTGGCAAAAATCTGAGGTATCTTCTGCAATCTTGTCTGATAGGGACATGCAGGTATGCCTCTTTGAGGTCCAACGTCACCAGCCAAGACTCCTTGCCCAGCATGGGAAGAAGCTGCTGTAGTGTGAGCATTTTGAATTTGGGTACCTCCAGGTAAGTGTTTAGAATTGAGAGGTCTAAAATGGGTCTCCAGGCTTTGTCCTTTCTTGGTACTAGAAATAGTCTTGAGTAAAAACCTTGACCTTGCTCCTTTGTAGGTACCTTCTGAATTGCTTTCATATCCATGAGAGCTGAAATTTGCATTTGTGCCTCTGCCCATTGGTTTGGAGGCAGATTTGGCATGCCTCTCATCCATGGTAAAGTGTGAAAATGAAATCTGTAGCCTCGGGTAATAATATCCAGAACCCATTTGTCCTTTGTTATGATGTGCCAATTTTGTGGAAATGGAGCCAGTTTTCCTCCCAAAGGTGCTGCCAGGGCAATTTTGCTTGGCAGGCGAAGAGGGAAGTCATTGTGTTTCCTGAAGGGTTGAGATATTTCGTCTCCACCTCTGAGTTGTTGTGTGCCATTGTCTAGGCCTGAAAGGACCTTGTGGCTGGCCTCTGCCCCTTGGGCGTCTGTACCTACCCCTTTGGGGTCTCTCTGATGCAGGAAAGGACCAGTTTTTTGATGGCCAGTTTCTGCTGAAACGAGGAGGTTGTACCTGTAAAAAATCTTTAACTGTCTGCATAGATTTTGCCTTTTCTTCCATTTTCTTTAAAACTTCCTCTGCTTTGACACCAAATAACACATCTTTTTGCAATGGAGCATCCAATAACTTTGCTTTGACATGTTCTGGTAAGGCTTGCTCTTTTAGCCAAGCATGTCTACGTATTACAGATCCTGTGACAGCTGCTCTACATGAGGCTTCCAATGAATCAAAACCAACTGTAAGGTATGCTTTCCCACCTGTTCTGCTGCATGCAGCAAATCCTGCATCTCTTTGAAATCAGTTTGATCTGTCTGAGGGATCATTTTCTGCTTTAACTGTGTAATCAAGTACTGCTAGTATTTTAGCATGCAGAATTGGCAGTTTAAGGCCCTCATGGCCAAAGTGGCAGACGTATACACTTTCTCCCCCCATCTTTCTAATGCTCTGGAATCTCTTTCAGAAGGTAGTGGATTCTTAGCAGTAGAGGCCTTAATCCCTTTGGGACCCTGGGAAATGGTTTTGGGGTCTGCAACAGGGCTTTTATATAGAAACATATGAGAATCAGGAACTCGGTAGTATCTGTCTGGTTTAGCTGGTGCAGGAGGTAAGGAGTCTGGGTTTAGACTAGATTTGGTGTAAACATCATCCAAAATGTCTAAAACTGGAGGAATTGCAAGGGGTCTATGCTGTGGGAGAAGAAGAAACTCACGGAGTCTTTTCTTAGAGTCAGAGTAATCTTGGCCTTCCCAGTGGAAGTGTTCCCTCATGGTGTGTAAAGTTTCCCCAAAAGAGTAGTCTTCAGGGGGGGAGGCAGAGGGAATGGACTCTTCAGCATCTGAGTCTTCATAAGGAGGGAAGGAAAAATCCTGGTCCTCAGAGTTAGCTGAGGAAATGGATGCTTGGTCAGAGGAAGGATAATCTTCCTCCAGTCTAGGCCTTTTGTCAGGAGGGGGCTGTGAACTCCTGATAAGGGTAATTAAATCCTCAGCCATCTTAAGCATCTGTTTTTTAGGCATAGGGGCCTGCGGGGGGGACTGTGGACCCAGTTTCCTAACTTTTAAGGGGGCTTTAAGTTTACCATAAGACTTAATAGAGATAGTTGTCGGTTTGAAGACACCATCAGAAACCAAAGGCCTGTCCAAAATCTCCGGATCACCATCAGGGTTGGCGTCCGAGGGGTGAGATGGAACCGGCTCCTGAGGCTCAGCTGATTCAGTCTGGGAGGCCGTAAGAATTTCTAAATCTGCGGTAATCAAGGGCTGCGTAGGCACCTCGCTGAAAACCGGAGAACCGGTGGCTGGCCTTGCTGAGGCCTCGGTATCTGGTCTTGGCCTTGGTTGCCTATCCTTATCCTTGCGTTTTTTAATCATTGCTGATGTCGGTTGCTCCGACGACATGCTATAATTAAATTTTCTGCCAAAATAATGTCGGGGCGAAATCTGCCTGACGCTTGATTGTACGTTTGTTGAACCTAGCACAAAACCGACAACCAGAGACGTCGTGGTCTGGGCCTAGGCAAGGAATACAATAAGAATGAAAATCCTTATGAGGTATTTGCTTCCCACAAGAAATGCAATTATTAACTTTGTCTGACATCGGTCTGAGGCAAGAAAAGTTTCCCCAACGGGGTACTTAGCTTTAGAGAAGATTTCGGGCTGAAATTCGATTTGAAAATCTCAGGAGCTAGCCGACCGGCACTTGCAAACTGCTTCTGCTTCGGGCACCTCGCGGCAAGAAAGACTGAAGAAAATGGCGTTGGCTGCCTCTTTTATCCCCCTGTCACACTGACGTCAGGGAAGAAGCGACGACAACCGACGTCGGACCAAGACTTTGGGATTCGGCCGACTGTGAGACCGCCTGAAGGCAGGATAACCCAAGTGTGATGACTGCAGCAGTATTACACGATGAACATCTAGACTCAGCAAGGCCTTACTAAGTCTAGGCAATTCCAATGCTGTATCACAGCTCAAAAAAATCCTTCATTATACCAATGTGCTCACCCAGTATTTCTGATACAGCAGTCTGGAGAGAATTTTTAAGTCTGCCAACTCACTACACTCCCAGATAGTATCTCCTCAATTACCTTTTTCTTCCCAGCACACCTCCAACATTTGCTGTCTACCTGAGGAAAAATTCTCTGGAGTCTACTTGGGGGATACAAATACCTATGTAAACACTTCCATGAAAAGATCCTGAATCTTCTAGACTTTGTTGCATATTTGGGAGACATACATGTATCCCCCATTGTTTCTTTGTGAATTGCTTATCCAGTCTCTCTTCCCAATCCTTTCTAACCCCCTCTGACTGATTCTTAATAGTTATCATGCAATATTCTATATGTTCTACTAATTATTCCTTTTTAACATCAGTTTCTGTTCTAGACTCAATTAAAAACTCTACCAGTGCTGGTCTTTTACATAGGATCTCCCTATTTCTTTCTTGTTGCCTATACTCTGATATCAATCCTTGACAGGGAAAGCAATAGCCTGCAGTCCAAAGACATTTTGGTCTCTTCCCATCCCATTACCTTTCAGTCTCTATTCATTTGCTCCCAAGTACCTTGGTTCCTTTGCCAGTTTTCTCCAATAAATCCCAGCTCCCTCTTGCCTATTGTCTGTATCCCTAAGTGCAGTCAGCCATATCGGCAGGATCTCCTTTCTCCATTCCCATGCTGGCTTAGTTTTCAGAATACTTTGTTACTTTATGAACATAATATTCTGGATGGTTATATTTTACTTAAAGATCTAGATCCAAAATCCCAGTCTCTCCTTCTTTCTTGAGCTTCCCCATCTTTCCATCATCCCTTTCCACTCTGAATTATAGGTTTCTGCTTGTGCCATGTATAGGAACCTCAACTGTGCAGCTCCAAAATACCTCTTCAAATTGGGTAATCCCAAACCACCTTGTTCTATTGGAAGGATAAGCTTATCCCACTTGCTCTTGCCATCTTCCCCTCCTAGATAAAATCCTTCAGCTTTTTATTAATTGTTACCTCAACTTCTCCACAGATTGATACAAATATGCCTGACCTGTGTATAAAACTAAAGGGACAAAAAACATCTTAACTGCTTGTATATTGCTACCCATATCCATAAAACAGACCTTCCAATTTCTCAGTTTTTGTATTATCTTTTGTTTAGTCTCTTCCCCCATTTTCTTAGCTGCCAAACCAGAATCCTTTTTAATTCATACGCTTAAGTACTTCCATTTTATCCTGCTTCATAAAATATGGATACTGCTGAACCAATTCATGTGTGGGCACATAATTTACAGCTATTGCCTTTGTTTTAGCTTCATTAAGTTTGTATCCCAGATTTGAAACTGACTCAAAATGTTACACAACACAAAAATGTCCTTTTCTGGTTTTATCAGGTATAAAATAACAATATCTGCAAATAGAACCAGCTTTTCTTGACTAACATACCAATTATATACTTTCATTTCTGAGTCCTTTACTTTCTTTGTCAATGGTTCTAAACATAATGCAAATAACAAAGGGGAAAGAGGACACATCTGCCTGGTCCCTCTGCTCAAACAGAAATCAACAGAGAGGAATCCACCCATTCTAATTTTCACCTCTGATCCCTCATATATCCTCCTAATCAACCTTATAATTTTATCAGGGAATGCAAATGCCCATTATCCTGCTCGTAAACTCCCAGCTTGGTCTGTCAAAATGCTTTCTCTGCATCAACACCTATCAATGACAGTGGTATTTTCTTGCATTCTGCTTCCCTTTGGATCATTAATGTTCTGTTAATACTGGCAAATATTTGCCTCCCCACTACATAACCAAACTGATCCATATCTAACAACTCTTGCCATCACCTTTGCCATTCTTTTAGCCATTATAGACATAAACACTTTATAATCCTGGTTTAGGATTGAAACGGGTTTGTATGAAGCTGAATCAGCTGAGTCTTTAACATCTTTAGGTATTATAGCCACCACTGCTTTCTTCCAGGACGCTAGTGCTTCTCCTCCTCTTAAAACAATGTTAAACAAAACCTTTCAGATCTTTATCAGTTTTTCCCTCCTAGCTTCCAAACTTCAACAAGAATACCATCTATTCCTTGGGACTTTCTAGTGCATTAGTTATACATAGGTTCATAGGTGTGTATTAGGCTAATGGCCCTAGAAGTCTATATAAGCCTAGCCCAAGAAGATTCCCTATCCTAATGCCGCCTGAAGTTAGTTCCCAGTGCCCCTGCTGAGCAGGGCTACTAAAGTGATCCCCGGGATGACTTTCCTATTGCCCATCCACTCGTTAAGATTTCTCTTAAAGTGGGCCAGTGAAGTGCTCTGCTTGACATGAATGGGAAGTTTGTTCCAGAGTGTGGGGATACTTTGGGTTAGGAGCCTGTCCCCTCCAGCATGCCCTGTTTATTGTGGCGATGAGGTTTAGATCTCTGGAGCATGTGGCACGGAGGGACTGGGATTTCTTTAGATGTAGCATATCTAACAGCTCTAGGTCAGACATGGCTTTATAGGTCAAGCAGAGATTGCCTCTAAGAAGGAGATATGAGATAAAGTAAAGCTGGAGTTTTTGAGTCTGTCCTTATAGGGCATGTGCCCCAAGTCCTAAGATTCTCTTAGTTAGGTATTTTTGTGGCCTTTCCAGTTGTTGTAGGTGTCTAGTGGGATACATACCAAATGGGGCATTGTATTCTATAATAGGTCAAATGAGGGACGAGTAGAGAGAGATTATGATCTCTTTCTTCCTGGATAAGAAACCTTTTGTAATGAGATGTGCCACATAGAAGGACTTTCTGACTACAGTGGCAATGTGGTTATCAAAGGAGAGGTTGCTGTCGACCTGTGTCTCCAGGTCTCTTATCACACCTTCAGTGTTTAGTGCCCTACCACCTATGTGGTACTTCATGGGCACTGCATTTTTCCCAAAGGGAATGGCAATGCCCTTTTTGGCATTGAGCTTAAGGCCATGGTTCTGGCACCAGGCATTGGTCTCAGTGAGGTCTTTTTGTAGAATGTCTACATCAGTTGGAGAATCAATAATGGCTCCCAGTTTGCAGCCATCTGCAAACATGGTCAACCAGAGTCCCTACGTGTTGGCTTGAACGTCAGAGAAGAAGATGCCAAATAGGAGAGGACATAGGATCGATCCCTGTGGAATACCACTTGTAACTGGTCGGTAGTCAGATTTGGAGTCTGCTACTTTCACAGTGCGTGTTCTATCAGTGAGCCAGTTGGCAACCCATATTATGTCACAAGGGTTTATGCCTAGTTTAGTGAGTCTATCTTTGATTCCTGAGTGAGGGATGGTGTCGAAGGCCTTGGCAAGATCTAGGTAGGCTGTGTGAACAACCTTGCCCTCATCCACAGCTATGGTGACAGACTCGAAGAAGTCTATCAGGTTGAGTGGGCATGATCTACCTTTCACAAACCCAAACTGCGTGGGGTCCAGAGTTTGGAGATTCCTTATGTCCCTATTAATAAGGTCCATGATGATGTGTGCCAGAGCCTTACATATCAGACTCATTAGGCTAATGGGGCAGTAGTTCCCAGGATCTGTACTCGCTCCCCCTTGGTGGAGTGAGATGACAGTAGCACTGTGCCATTCGGCAGGAACATAGACTGAAGAGAGGGTGTGACTGAACAGGGCACTCAGGTGTCGTGCCAGTTCACTCTGAAGTTTATGTAGAACACAGCCAGGGATATTATCAGGTCCCATGGAAACTGTATGCTTGGCTTTAGACAGTGCAGTTTTTACCTGTGTAGCCGTGATAATAGGAACTTGGCTTTCCTCAAGTATTGTGATAGGCCCTTCATTATCTCATCTACTCCTATCCTGTTAGTAAATGAGCCTCATCTACCTCTAACCTTGGCATATTTAACTCTTCCATACACATTTCCATTTTTACCTTTCCTTGATTTCCATACCTCTCTACTTTTTATTTATTTTTATTTATTATTTGTTTACCGGGAAAATCTGACTTGGAACAAAGCCAATTTTCAGTGAAGCCCCAGGGAGAAACACTCTAGATGCATGTCGTTGTATTTTATACAGACATTCATAAAATTTCTGAAATAATTCTAATACCTCTACAAGATCTCTTAACTCCCTTATTATAGGCTCCTTAAGCTTGGAGATAACCCTTTCTACTTAGTGTTGCCTGAGTTGTCGTGCTCTGGAATGATCAATAAACAGTTGCTTAACAGCAAATCTTTCTAAACTCATGCATATTATCGAGGTCATTTCTTATTTTCTGTTTAGCATTCTGCAACTGCTCCTCCTCTTGTTATCTGAGATTCCCCCTGCTCTGCAATACTTTCACCTTTGTCATTCCCTCTAAATAATTTTTGTTACTTCTTAAACATATCTCTCTTTATTTTTACCCTATTTTAAACTCCACTTTTTTAAAAGCATAATTAAAATCTCATGACCAGTATACAAAACTTTTACAAAGGCTGGGTGCTCGGTTATGCAAATATAAATAAATACATGTATTATCTTGCTTGTTTCTAAACCCAATAAGTGATCCAACTCAGCCCATGGTAAATCCATGTCTTGATATCTTGCCACATACTTAAATTCAAATAACAATATTTAAAGAATATTTAACCCGAGTTTAAGCACACTCATTATTGAGGAATAATCATTAAGTGTGGGGAGCAGCCTTAGGTTTTGTTCAAATATTATTTGGATTTCTCAAGTATATATATTTTTTATTCTGCAGTTTTCATCTCCATGCGAACATCATTAGTTCTTGGTTATAAGGTAAATGGCTACGTTTATCAGGACAGTTCATTATTATGCAAATGTAGGTGTAGGTGTACATGTGTCACATTTGTAGCCATGGCTTCAGAATCTGGTTTTCATGACACAATGTGCGTTTATCGTTATGGTAACTACATAACTTTTGTATTTGATGCTGTCTATTTTAGTCTGACTCAATGTTTGGGACAGATTCTCAAGCTGCGTAATAGGACCTGTGTGGTATCAAGGAAGGAAATTCCTGAGAATGGTAGAACCAAAGGATGCGCGAGCTCTGGAATGCACATCCAATCTGTAATAAAATATAAATGTATGAACCTTTGACCAAGTTGCTGCTGCACAAATGTCATCGATGGGAACTCTTTTCATGAGTGCCGAAGAGGTAGCAATTGCTCTAG